>NC_134353.1:852781111-852966030 GCF_048569485.1 Anomaloglossus baeobatrachus
AATATTTGAAGACCGCTATGTGTCCCCCAGAATGTGTCTGGAAACCCTCTGAGTTTGCTATAGCTATTACTGGGAGTATAGCACAAAGGGTAACAGGGAGACAGATCCCTCCTCCCAGTCCAGGTTTTGTAGCAATCCTCATGTCTGGCATTTTCGTTTAAATCATGCAGAGCACAGCAGGGTGTGTCTCAGTTGAGAGCCAGGCTTGGTGAAGCTAACACATGCTGTGTGAGCTGGGCTGGCTCTGTGTGGAGTGAACACAGGCCAAGAGTGTGAGCCTAGGAGAACCTTACACAGATCCCTGCAGTTAACGGGGTCCTAAGGTAACAAGACTTTTTGATGCAAAGAATTTGTCTATATGCACCGGCTGTGATCCGGAAGAGACTTTGACAGTGGGAAATTGGATCTATTTATGCTGGAACAATAAATAGACTGTTGGTGTGAACACGCTGCTGCCTCACTGCCTCACGTTTTTGCCCAAACAACGCTGCTACCTCACATTATGGTGGAGAATGCGGGCATGGCAGCCTGGTTGCTAAGGGCAATGGCCTAAGAGGTACTTACCCGGAAAAAAAAATTATTTTTTTTTACTGACTGTTTGCAGTGGATCGGCGGGTCCACGAAGCTTACAGGCGTTGCAGCCTGGTTGCTAGGGGCAACAACCCAGTTTTCACATGTTTATGATCAAGCCTGCAAAGTTACAGTTTACCTCAGCAGCCACTATGGAGGATCTCGTAAAGCAGCTGGCCCAGTCTACTGCTCAACTACAGCAGGTTTTTGCACAAACCAGTGCACAACAGCAACAGGCTAATGCTCAGCACCAGCGGGCGTTAGCTCAGCAACAGGAGACAAACAGCTTGTTGATTAAGCAGCTTTCTGCTCTGCAAGAAGCGCTCCCAGCGGTAACTCCAGGTCATCCAGTCCTTCCTGCGGCCCAGGACAGAGTAAGGGCGGCACTTACAAAGATGAGTGCAGAGGATGACCCAGAAGCCTTTCTCTCCGTGTTTGAGAGGACCGCTGAGCGAGAGAAATTGTCTATCGACCATTGGACTGATGTCGTGGCCCCGTTCTTGGTAGGTGAACCCCAAAAAGCCTACCTGGATCTCAGCACGGAAGATGCCAAGGACTATGGCACACTGAAAGGTGAGATCCTTGCACGAATGGGGGTTAACACTTATCTCCGGGCCCAACGAGTGAATCAGTGGTCCTTTGAGGAGGGAAAACCTGCACGCTCACAGGCCCATGTCTTACTGGACCTTGTAAAAAAATGGCTGCAGCCGGAGACCTTGAACCCCGGACAGATGATTGAGCGGGTGGTGATTGAACGGTTTGTGCGGACTTTGCCAGCCCCCATTCAACGGTGGGTGGGACAGGGGGACCCCGGTACCCTAGACCAGCTAGTGAATTTGGTGGAACGCTACACAGCTACCCAGGAGTTGGTCCGGGAATCTGCTTCACGGCGGGCACTCCGTAGGGATACGACCCCTTCACAGTTGGTAAAAGACTCCCGTCCCTCCTCGGGTTGCTGCCCCGTCTTCAGCCCTGGCAGAGAGTAAACCCCAGACTAAGGTCAGCCGGAGTCCCGGTTCCCCAAAGTCAGACACCCGAAACAGGGACACCTCTGCTGTTATGTGCTGGCGGTGCCATCAGCTCGGGCATGTGATGGCACAGTGCCCACTCACATCAGAACCCATGGACTGCCGGTACGCTCGCCGGGTATCCATGTATGCCCATACGGTTTGTACCGTAAGCACTGTTACTATGGGGGAGGAGCCCCATCTCTGCAAAGTACGTGTTAATGGCTATACAGCAGAGGCTTTGTTGGACTCAGGAAGTGTAGTGACTCTTGTACATGCCTCCTTGGTCTCCGGGGAAAACCCTACGGGACATAAAGTAGGGGTACTTTGTATTCATGGAGACCTACGTGAATACCCTATGGAAAGGGTCACCATTGCTACCTCGTGTGGAGAGGTTCAACATGAAGTGGGGGTGATGAAAAGACTTCCATATGCTGTTATTTTGGGAAGAGACTTGCCCCTGTTCTGGACATTATGTGGGAGGCGACCTAGCCCTCCGAGGTGTATGATTGAACCAGGCCCTGAGCCGGACGATCCCGACTCAGGGATACCTGCCGTAGGGGTCACCAGTATAGGGACAGAGTGTAACCCTGCCAGGTTTCCCCTAGAGGTAATGGCAGGAGAGGTTGAGCCACCCGAGGCAATCCCGGAGTTGAACGTGTCTCCAGATAATTTCGGAACAGCGCAGCTCCGGGACCCCACATTGGCTCCTGGACGTGGAAATGTACAGGTAATTGATGGGGTACCCCAGCGGCCTGGTGCCAGGCTGGAAACTCCTTACATGGCTCTAAAGCGAGAGTTGCTCTATCGGGTTGATACAATCCGGGGGGAAAAAGTGGAACAGTTGGTGGTCCCTCAGCCGTACCGCCGTCAGACCTTGGAATTGGCTCATAACCACCTAATGAGTGGGCACCTAGGTGAAGAGAAAACGCGGGAACGCATGTTTCAGCGGTTTTACTGGCCAGGGGTCGGCGCAGAAATTAAGAGGTTCTGTGAGTCCTGCCCAGTTTGTCAGTTGACCGCACCAACGCACCGTTTCCGTAGTCCTCTGATACCTTTACCCATTATAGAGGTGCCTTTTGAGCGGATTGCTATGGATCTGATCGGACCCATTGTAAAATCAGCCCGTGGTCACCAGCACATCCTGGTAGTGATGGATTACGCGACACGTTATCCGGAGGCCATTCCACTACGTCACACCTCGGCGAGGCTTATTGCTCGGGAGTTGTTTGCTATGTTCTGTCGCGTGGGGTTACCCAAAGAAATCCTGACTGATCAGGGCACTCCCTTTATGTCTAAAATTACAAAGGAACTGTGCAAACTCCTCCAGATCAAGCAGCTACGCACGTCAGTGTACCATCCCCAGACTGATGGTCTAGTGGAACGTTTTAATAAAACTCTGAAGGCTATGTTGAAAAAGGTGGTCTCCAAAGAGGGGAACGATTGGGACATGTTATTGCCCTATTTAATGTTCGCTATCCGCGAGGTCCCACAATCTTCCACCGCGTTCTCGCCATTTGAGTTACTGTATGGCAGACATCCGCGGGGACTGCTGGATATAGTTAAGGAAACTTGGGAACAGGAGCCCACCCCTCACAAAAGCACAGTGGAATACATTATGGGTATGCAGGATCGTATCACGGCAATAATGCCCATTGTTAAAGAGCATTTGCTGGATGCTCAGGCAGCCCAAAGTACTCAGTATAATAGAAAGGCCTCCATCAGGTCTTTTTTTTAAACCGGGAGATCGTGTCTTAGTCCTGATACCTACTGCAGAAAGTAAGTTCTTAGCCAAATGGCAAGGTCCCTATGAGATCCGGGAGAAAGTGGGGGAAGTAAACTATAAGGTGTATCAGCCAGGTAGAAAAAAAACAGAGCAAATCTACCATGTAAATCTGCTGAAGGCATGGAAAGACAGGGAATGTATGGTGGCTGACGTAACGTTGGACCTAACCTTTTCAGGTGCCTTGACAACAACAAAGGAGGAGTCCCCTGATGATGAATTGGGAGTGAGGATAGGGGATTCCCTCTCAAAACAGCAGAGACGGGAGTCTCGGAGGTTAGTGCAGCGGAATACGGATGTGTTCTCAAGCCTACCAGGCCGAAGAACCGTAATCCACCATGATATTGTCACCGAGCCTCAAGTAAGGGTACGCCTGAGGCCATACCGGGTACCAGAGGCTCGTAGGCAAGCCATTGCGGAGGAGGTAAAAAAGATGCTCCAACTAGGGGTTATTGAAAAATCCACGAGCGAATGGGCCAGTCCCATTGTACTGATCCCGAAACCAGACGGTTCTTTAAGATTCTGTAATGACTTCCGAAAGTTAAATGAGGTTTCGAAATTTGATATGTATCCCATGCCCAGGGTCGACGAGCTGATAGAGAGACTGGGACGGGCCCAGTACTTCACGACTCTCGATCTCACTAAAGGTTACTGGCAGGTGCCACTGACAGAGGCGGCAAAAGAAAAGACCGCTTTTGTCACGCCAGGGGGGCTCTATCACTATGTCTTCTTGCCATTTGGTTTACATGGGGCTCCGGCCACGTTTCAGAGAT
The DNA here is from genome assembly GCF_048569485.1 of Anomaloglossus baeobatrachus. NCBI lineage: Eukaryota > Metazoa > Chordata > Amphibia > Anura > Aromobatidae > Anomaloglossus > Anomaloglossus baeobatrachus. The sequence continues at coordinate 852,785,245 of NC_134353.1, forward strand.
TAATGGACATAGTGTTAGAACCCCATCAACCATATGCCTCCGCATATTTGGATGACATCATCATCTATAGCAGTGACTGGAGCTCCCACTTATCTCAGGTACAAGCGGTAGTGGATTCGCTCAGAGCTGCTGGTCTGACGGCGAATCCAAGCAAATGTGCTATGGGTCTCAAAGAAGCCCGTTACTTGGGGTATGTGATAGGCCAAGGGGTTATCAAGCCACAAGTAAACAAAATCAAAGCCATTCAAAACTGGCCTCGTCCCCTTACCACAAAACAGGTAAGAGCCTTTCTGGGTATAATGGGGTATTACCGACGATTCATACCCAATTTTGCTGGAAGGTCGGCGCCTTTGTCCGATCTTTTAAAAGGGAAGAAGTCGGTCATGGTCCACTGGACTACACAAGCAGAGGAAGCCTTTCAGGTGCTAAAGGTAGTCCTATGTGGTCAGCCTGTCCTTGTCAACCCTGACTTTCAAAAGGAGTTTATAGTACAGGCAGATGCCTCTGAGGTGGGTCTGGGTGCAGTTCTGTCCCAGGAGGTAGATGGAGAGGAGCACCCGGTCACCTATTTGAGTAGAAAACTCACCCCAGCAGAGAAGAACTATAGCATAGTGGAGAAGGAGTGCCTGGCCATAAAATGGGCTCTGGAATCCCTCCGCTACTACCTGCTGGGGCGACACTTTCGCCTGGTGACAGACCACTCCCCTTTGGTCTGGATGAGGAATGCTAAGGAGAGAAATGCTAGAGTCACCAGGTGGTTTCTCTCCTTGCAGAACTTTCACTTTTCTGTGGAACACCGGGCTGGTAGGTTGCAGGGCAATGCGGATGCCCTGTCCAGAGGTCCCTGTATGTTGGCAAAAGCTCAACCCCGCCCGTTTGAACTGAGGGGGGGGATATGTGAGGCAGTGACAGGGGTAATATTTGAAGACCGCTATGTGTCCCCCAGAATGTGTCTGGAAACCCTCTGAGTTTGCTATAGCTATTACTGGGAGTATAGCACAAAGGGTAACAGGGAGACAGATCCCTCCTCCCAGTCAAGGTTTTGTAGCAATCCTCATGTCCAGCATTTTCGTTTAAATCATGCAGAGCACAGCAGGGTGTGTCTCATATGAGAGCCAGGCTTGGTGAAGCTAACACATGCGGTGTGAGCTGGGCTGGCTCTGTGTGGAGTGAAAACAGGCCAAGAGTGTGAGCCTAGGAGAACCTTACACAGATCCCTGCGGTTAACGGGGTCCTAAGGTAACAAGACTTTTTGATGCAAAGAATTTGTCTATATGCACCGGCTGTGATCCGGAAGAGACTTTGACAGTGGGAAATTGGATCTATTTATGCTGCAACAATAAATAGACTGTTGGTGTGAACACGCTGCTGCCTCACATTTTTGCCCAAACAACGCTGCTACCTCACAATATACATATATATATATATATATATATATATATATATATACATATATACATACATACATATATACATACATATATACATATACATACATACATACATACATATATACATACATACATACATACATATATACATACATACATATATACATACATACATACATACATATATACATACATACATATATACATAAATACATACATACATACATACAGTTAGGTCCAGAAATATTTGGACAGTGACACAATTTTCGCGAGTTGGGCTCTGCATGCCACCACATTGGATTTGAAATGAAACCTCTACAACAGAATTCAAGTGCAGATTGTAACGTTTAATTTGAAGGTTTGAACAAAAATATCTGATAGAAATTGTAGGAATTGTACACATTTCTTTACAAACACTCCACATTTCAGGAGGTCAAAAGTAATTGGACAAATAAACCAAACCCAAAAAAAAAAATTTTATTTTCAATATTTTGTTGCGAATCCTTTGGAGGCAAACACTGAGATCTGGTGATTGACTTGGCCATTGCAGAATGTTCTACTTTTTTGCACTCATAAACTCCTGGGTAGCTTTGGCTGTATGCTTGGGGTCATTGTCCATCTGTACTATGAAGCGCCGTCCGATCAACTTTGCGGCATTTGGCTGAATCTGGGATGAAAGTATATCCCGGTACACTTCAGAATTCATCCGGCTACTCTTGTCTGCTGTTATGTCATCAATAAACACAAGTGACCCAGTGCCATTGAAAGCCATGCATGCCCATGCCATCACGTTGCCTCCACCATGTTTTACAGAGGATGGGGTGTGCCTTGGATCATGTGCCGTTCCCTTTCTTCTCCAAACTTTTTTCTTCCCATCATTCTGGTACAGGTTGATCTTGGTCTCATCTGTCCATAGAATACTTTTCCAGAACTGAGCTGGCTTCATGAGGTTTTTTTCAGCAAATTTAACTCTGCCCTGTCTATTTTTGGAATTGATGAATGGTTTGCATCTAGATGTGAACCCTTTGTATTTACTTTCATGGAGTCTTCTCTTTACTGTTGACTTAGAGACAGATACACCTACTTCACTGAGAGTGTTCTGGACTTCAGTTGATGTTGTGAACGGGTTCTTCTTCACCAATGAAAGTATGCGGCGATCATCCACCACTGTTGTCATCCGTGGACGCCCAGGCCTTTTTGAGTTCCCAAGCTCACCAGTCAATTCCTTTTTTCTCAGAATGTACCCGACTGTTGATTTTGCTACTCCAAGCATGTCTGCTATCTCTCTGATGGATTTTTTCTTTTTTTTCAGCCTCAGGATGTTCTGCTTCACCTCAATTGAGAGTTCCTTAGACCGCATGTTGTCTGGTCACAGCAACAGCTTCCAAATGCAAAACCACACACCTGTAATCAACCCCAGACCTTTTAACTACTTCATTGATTACAGGTTAACGAGGGAGACGCCTTCAGAGTTAATTGCAGCCCTTAGAGTCCCTTGTCCAATTACTTTTGGTCCCTTGAAAAAGAGGAGGCTATGCATTACAGAGCTATGATTCCTAAACCCTTTCTCCGATTTGGATGTGAAAACTCTCATATTGCAGCTGGGAGTGTGCACTTTCAACCCATATTATATATATATAATTGTATTTCTGAACATGTTTTTGTAAACAGCTAAAATAACAAAACTTGTGTCACTGTCCAAATATTTCTGGACCTAACTGTACATACATATATATACGTATATATATACATACATATATATACATATATATATATATACATACATATATATACATATATATATAAACATACATATATATACATATATATATATATATATATATACACATATATATACATATATATATATATATATATATATATATATATATATATATATATATATATATATATATATACACATATATATATACACATATATATATATATACATATATATATACATACATATATATACACACATATATATATATATATATATATATATACACACATATATATATATACATATATATATATATATAGATACATATATATATATATATAGATATATATATATATATATATATATATATATATATATATATATATATACATACATATATACATACATATTGTGAGACTGTGACCGGGGTTATCTATGACGGCCGGTATGTCTCGCCCCGGTTGTGCTCACTCCATGATAGAAAGTAACTCCACTCCAGGGTTAATGCTGTTTCCCTACAGGCTGAAGGAAGGGTTAAAAGGAAACAGGAACAAGGGCAGGTGTGCCGGGTGTGAGGGAGTGATCACAACTCCCTGAGTTCTCTGCCGGAAAAGGCACATGTGTACTGTTGTGGACTTTTGTTTGAATATTAAACCGTGTGCTGTGAACCTTGGTGCCTGGATCCCGTGTCTTCTGCTGCGCAGCCGACCACGCTACCTTACATATGGTGGAGAATCGGCGGGCATGCCAGCCCGGTGAGGTGTAGCTTCCATTTCTGGTGACCCGGTAGCACATATCCTGGATTCAAGCGGCTATACTACAGCCCAAACCCGGCAACGCCATGGAGGACATACTAAAGCAGCTGGCTCAGGCTACTGCACAGCAACAACAGACGAATACACACCTGCTCCGGACGTTGGATCATCAGCAGCAATCCTTGAAATTGCAGGAACAGAGGCACCAAGAACAGATGGTCCTCCTGGCCAAGTCGATCCATGCCGGACCGGCAGCAACAACCCCGGGACCGGGTGACGACGGCAGCGTCCGGAAAGCGGTGAGACAAGTGTTGCAAAAGATGACCCCGGGGGATGATGTGGAAGCGTTCCTGGCGGTGTTTGAGCGGGTGGCCGAACGGGAAAAACTGCCGACCCCCCAGTGGGCTGAGGTATTGTCGCCCTATCTGACGGGGGAGCCCCAAAAAGCACACCTGGACCTCTGTACCGAGGACGTCTTAGAATATGCGACCCTGAAAGCCGAAATACTTGCTCGGATGGGGGTGAATACCTATGTACGGGCTCAGCGGGTAAATCAGTGGTTCTATGAGGAAGCCAAACCCGTACGCTCCCAGGCCTATGACTTGTTGCATCTCGTAAAAAGTGGTTGCAGCCTGACACTCTGAGCCCGGCGCAAATGGTGGAAAGGGTAGTTGTTGATCGTTTTGTACGCACTTTACCCGTCACCATTCAACGGTGGGTTGGACAGGGCGACCCAAGTACCCTGGACCAATTAGTGGGCCTGGTAGAGCGGCATGTGGCTACGCAGGACTTGATACGGGACACTGAGACTTTGCGTACCGCCCGTCGGTCCGGCCCCTCCAAGCCTAGGGCCAAGGACCCACCGCTGACACCGGTGCGGGAGTCCGCTACCGTCCCATCTGAGGCCGCACCCTTCGTCCCTGAGGTCCGGAAGGCTATGTACCCTAAACGACAACTCGTCAAGGGGGTTTCCTTCCCTATTAGATGTTGGCGGTGCCAGCGGGTGGGACATATGGAAGCCCAGTGTCCACTCACCACGGAGCCCATGGATTGTGGGGTTACCCGGCGGGGTTCAAAGTATGCTCAGGTGGTGTGTACCGCTGACCTGGTCTACCCAGAGACTGAGCCCCACTTGTGCCAAATACAGGTGAATGGATGTCCGGTTACAGGCTTGTTGGATTCCGGAAGCTTAGTGACCCTTGTGCGATCAACCCTAAGGGCTAAAGTAAAGGCCACAGGACGTACCGTGGGGGTGGTTTGCATACATGGCGACCGCCGAGACTATCCCACGGGGATTGTCACCATCACAGCACCTTGCGGTCAGGTGCAACATGAGGTGGGACTTATTAACACTGTTCCCTATGACGTGATCCTAGGAAGGGATCTGCCCTATTTTTGGACTTTATGGAAGGGACCTCCTAAGTCCCCTCAGATATTGGTCAGTCCGGGACCTGAGCCCTACAATCCTGAATCCGGGACGCCTGCCGTAGGGGTTCCCATGATAGGGACAGAATGTGAACCCGATAGGTCGCCCCTAGAGGTATTGGCAGGAGAGGCTGAGACGGTTGAGCCCATCCCGGAGTTGGAGGCATCCCCGGATACGTTTGGGACCGCCCAACTCCAGGACCCTACATTAATACATGCCCGGAGTCGGGTGACAGTAGTTGACGGGGTGGCACAGCTGCCCGGTGCCCAGGTAAGGTACCCCCATTTCACTCCTAAGCAGGATTTACTCTACCAGGTAGATGACATACGGGGCGTAGGGGTAGAGCAGTTGGTGGTGCCCCAGCCGTATCGCCGGCGGGTCCTCGACTTGGCTCATAAACACCTGATGAGTGGCCACCTAGGGGTCAAGAAAACGCAGGAGCGAATATTGCAAAGGTTCTATTGGCCCGGGGTCTTTGGGGAGGTAAAACGGTTCTGCGAAACCTGCCCGGAGTGTCAGCTTACCGCACCCCTGACCCACTTTCGCAGTCCGTTGGTACCGTTACCCATTATAGAAGTCTTTTTTGAACGGATAGGGATGGATCTGGTGGGGCCCCTCGTAAAGTCTGCTCGAGGGCACCAACATATCCTAGTGATCGTTGACTATGCCACCCGGTATCCAGAGGCGATACCTCTCAGACATACTGCGGCGAAGCTTATAGCTCGGGAGTTGTTTGCTGTGTTCTGCCGGGTGGGGTTGCCCAAGGAGATCCTTACGGATCAGGGGACCACATTCATGTCTAAAGTGACCAAAGAGCTATGCCGGCTACTCCAGATCAAGCAGTTGCGTACGTCTGTGTATCATCCTCAGACGGATGGTTTAGTGGAACGATTCAATAAAACCCTGAAAACCATGCTCAAAAGGGTGATTTCCAAAGACGGGAAAGACTGGGATATGATGCTTCCCTATTTGATGTTTGCCATACGAGAGGTGCCACAGGCATCCACGGGGTTTTCGCCTTTTGAGTTGTTATACGGGCGACATCCCCGGGGATTGTTGGACCTGGCAAAGGAAACGTGGGAGCAAGAGCCCACCCCCCATAAAAGTGTGATTGAACACATTTTAGGAATGCAGAACCGCATAAGCGCGGTCATGCCAATTGTGAAGGAGCATTTACAGGAGGCTCAGGCCGCGCAAAGCGGCCGCTACAATAGACAAGCCACCGTGCGGACCTTTAAACCCGGGGATCGGGTGTTGGTATTGATCCCCACGGCAGAGAGTAAATTCCTGGCTCAGTGGCAAGGCCCCTACGAGATAAAGGAAAGAGTCGGGGTGGTCAACTATAAGGTATTGCAGCCCGGTAGGCGGAAACCTGAACAAATATACCATGTCAACCTATTAAAACCTTGGCAGGAACGGGAAAGCCTGATGGTTGATTTTTCCCCATCTCCCTCCTCTTCGGGTCGTTCAAACCCGACTCCAGCAACCTCCGGAGAGGACGAACCGGAAGTAAGGATTGGAGAAGCCCTCACCAAGCAACAGAGGCGAGAGGCCAGACGGCTGGTTCAGCAGAACCCCGATGTCTTCTCCGAGTTGCCGGGTAGGACCAGTCTGATACGACATGACATTGTCACCGAGCCTCACCTGAAGGTACGCCTGAAGTCATACCGGGTGCCGGAGGCTCGAAGACAAGCCATATCAGAGGAAGTGAAGACGATGCTACGCCTGGGGGTCATCGAAAAATCCCGGAGTGAATGGGCTAGTCCCATTGTTCTAATACCAAAACCCGATGGCTCCTTAAGGTTCTGCAATGACTTTAGGAGATTGAACGAAATATCCAAGTTCGATCTCTACCCCATGCTCCGGGTGGATGAGCTGATTGATAGGCTGGGACAGGCGCGATATTTCACCACGCTCGACCTGACCAAGGGGTACTGGCAGGTGCCACTGACGGAGTCCGCCAAGGAGAAAACCGCTTTTGTTACGCCGGAGGGTCTCTTCCACTATGTTGTCTTGCCTTTTGGGTTACATGGCGCTCCGGCCACGTTCCAGAGGTTGATGGACTTGGTGCTGGAACCTCACCAGGCGTATGCATCAGCGTACCTTGATGACATCATTATTTACAGCTCTGAGTGGCAGACCCACTTGGAACAGGTACAAGCGGTGGTGAACGCGCTCCGAACAGCCGGATTGACAGCCAATCCCAAGAAATGTGCGTTGGGGCTCACGGAAGCCCGCTACTTGGGCTACGTAATAGGCCAAGGAGTGATTAAGCCCCAAATTAACAAAGTTGAGGCGATCCAGAAGTGGCCTAGACCCCTGACCACGAAGCAGGTTAGGGCCTTCCTGGGTATCGTGGGGTATTACAGGAGGTTTGTAAAAGATTTTGCGGGACTATCAGCCCCCTTGACGGACCTTCTTAAAGGCAAGAAGTCCGTCATGGTGCGCTGGACTCCGCAGGCCGAGGACTCCTTCCGGGCCTTGAAGGGGGTCCTGTGCGGACAGCCCGTTCTTGTCAACCCTGATTTCCGGAAGGAATTCATAGTACAGACTGACGCCTCGGAGGTCGGCCTGGGTGCAGTGCTGTCTCAGGTAGTTCAGGGGGAGGAACACCCCGTCACCTTCTTAAGTAGGAAGCTCACCCCTCCCGAGCGGAATTATAGCGTAGTGGAGAAGGAGTGCCTGGCGATCAAGTGGGCCTTGGAGTCCCTACGCTATTACCTGCTGGGACGGCAGTTTCGCTTGGTGACGGATCACTCTCCGCTGGTCTGGATGAGGTCCGCCAAGGAACGGAATGCCCGGGTTACCCGGTGGTTCCTTTCTCTGCAGAACTTCCGGTTTACGGTTGAACACCGGGCCGGTAGGCTGCAGGGCAACGCCGATGCCTTGTCCCGCGGCCCGTGTTTGATGGCGGGAGTTCAACCCCGCATGCTTGAACTGAGGGGGGGGGGTATGTGAGACTGTGACCGGGGTTATCTATGACGGCCGGTATGTCTCGCCCCGGTTGTGCTCACTCCATGATAGAAAGTAACTCCACTCCAGGGTTAATGCTGTTTCCCTACAGGCTGAAGGAAGGGTTAAAAGGAAACAGGAACAAGGGCAGGTGTGCCGGGTGTGAGGGAGTGATCACAACTCCCTGAGTTCTCTGCCGGAAAAGACACATGTGTACTGTTGTGGACTTTTGTTTGAATATTAAACCGTGTGCTGTGAACCTTGGTGCCTGGATCCCGTGTCTTCTGCTGCGCAGCCGACCACGCTAACTCACAATATATATATACATATATATATACATATACATACATACATACATACATATATATACATACATACATATATACATACATATATATATATATATACACACATACATATATATATACACATATATACATATACATATATACACATATATATACATATATATACATACATATACATATACACATACATATACACATACATATATATACATATATACACATACATATATATATATATATACACATATGTATATATATATATATATATATATATATATATATATATATATATATACACATATACATACACACACACACACAAACACATAATATACATGTACACGTCTGCTGATCCGATCAGCAGACATGTGCAGCTAACAGGTGCGCGCGGATCAGTGATTTAAATGGCCTGTGGCTGAGATCACACTGTTCCTCGCCGCCCTCGGCGACCACATGACACGATCATGTGGTGCCAATAGGTTCCCATGGTAGTGTGGGGTCAGCTGATGACCCGACATTAGCATGACGTATTTCCTGTGAGAGCCAACAAAGTGCCAGCACTCACAGGAACGCTGCATTTCTGCTGATCAGGGCAAAGCTGCTATGACCAGCAGAAGTGAACAGGCGATAAGACTGTGCAGTGATAAAGTCCCCTAAGGGACTAGTAAAATCAATAAAAAAAAAGTAAAAAAATAAGTTTTAAAAAAATCTGAAAAAATGTATAAAACCTAAAAGTTCATATCACCCCCCTTTGTCCCCAGTGAAAATAAAGCAATAAAAAAAATAAAAATATACACATTTGGTATCGTTGTATTCAGAAATCCCCGATCTATCAAAATATAAAATCCATTAATCTGATCAATATATGGCGTATATGGCGTTATATGGCATGGTGATAAAAAAATCCAAAACGCAAAAACTACGTTTTTTGGTCGATGCAACATTTTTTTTTTTAAATCCTACAACAGGCGATCAAAACGTAGCATCTGCACAAAAATGGTATAGTTATAAAAGTCAGCTCAAGACGCAAAAAATAAGCAGTCACTGAGCCCCAGATCACGAAAAATGAGAATGCTATGGTCTCGGAAAATTGTGACAAAAACGCAACTTTTTTTGGACAAACTTCAGAATTTTTTTATCCCTTTAGATAAAAATAAAAGTATATATGTTTGGTATCTAAAAACTCATACTGACCTGAGGCATCATACTGACATGTTAGTTTTACCATATAGTGAACAGGGTGAATAAAAGAACCAAAAACAATCGAGCAATTGTACTATTTTTGCAATTTCAGCGCGAATGGATTTTTTTCCCGTTTTCCAGTAAACTATTTGGTAACACTAATGCTTTAATTTAAATGTAAAAATCGTCCCGCAAAAAAACAAGCCCTCACATGGCAATATTGATGGAAAAATAAAACCGTTATGGCTCTTGGAAGAAGGGGAGGGAAAAACAAAAATGAAAAACAGAAAATTGCCGGGAGTGAGGGGGTTAAACCACCTCCCATGGCTACCTTAAAGGCAACCAAGTGAGCCAACATCCCTACAATTTGTGGGTGGGAGTAAAAATTTCATGGGGGAGCTGATACAGCAGCTGCATCAGGCTAAGCTCCAGCAGCAACCGCAATAGCAGCAACAACAGTAGCAGTGGCAACAGCAGATGCAGCAATAGCAGCAAATGAAACTGCTAGCAGGGGTGATCCGAAGCAAGGTGTCATGCCTCAGATTTGATTCACCGGCAGACTGTGCTGTGGTCTATTTCCCTCTTCACTGCACTACAGTCAGGTTCAGTCGCTGTCCAGGTTCTGAACAATTTGTCTCTGCGTTTACACGTTTTGTACTCAATGCCTTTCTGCCAACAAATGTTTCCTATGATGTAACTTGGTCTGTCCTATCATCAGGCAGGTGTAACTATCTCCGGGCTTCTATTCCCTCTGGTGATATTTCTGAAGTGGACCTTGCTTGGAACTACAGCCTGTTTGTACAGAATTTGTCATCGCAGACTTTTTGTTTAGGTTTTTTTTTTTTATTTTAGTCTGCATCTTCTCCCGGACTCTTTAGGAGGTATGTGGAACCCTCAATGGCCAATTAGGAAGTGAAGGTCTGAGTGGTCATTGGAGTCATCCAGTTAGGGTCGTTTCAATCTGCACAGGAGCCTTTAGTCTGTACAAGAATTGGGTTTAAGTAAGACCTTTACTTTTTGTTTTTTCCACATATGAATTTTAGTACACATAACACAGGGCAACCACCACAACCCAAAGTCAAGGTGATGATGCACATGATAGGAATACGGTTAGGAGAGCCTTGCAAAAGATTATCCCAGGTGATAATGTTGAGGCGTAGTTTTCTAAAAGGGTGGCTGAACAGGAGTAAATGCCTCCATATGTAATGAGGGAACCGCAAAAAGCCTATTGAGACCTGGCTCTACAGGACACAAAAACGTACGCCAAATTCAAGACCGAGATCTTGGCATGCCTATGAGTAACTCTGACTCTCAGGGCGCAACGAGTGCACCACACAGTGTTATGATCCGGAACCATGGAAGACCACCATAAATCATTGGTAAAAGGTGACATGAGCATTGGCAACTAATCTGGCCACCATCCCCTTACTAACCATCAACACTAGAAATAGCCGAGGGGTGAACTAACATCCTGTGCACCGCGAACCCAGCCGGAGAACTAGCTATCCTAAAGGAAGGAAAGATGAATAACTCTCTGCCTCAGAAAATAGATAAAGAATAGCCAGACCCCCCACATTCAAAGACTGCGGTGATATAGGAAAAACACAATACACAGATAGATGATAGGATTAGCAAAAGGTGAGGCCCTACTGACTAAAATAGGAAAGGACAGGAAAGGGACTAATGGTGGCCAGAGAAAAACACTACAAAAATCCAAAAACCTGATAGTACAAAAAGCCCTCAGATCGCTAAATCTGAACTTCGTCCTATACCAGGCGCTCTTGTCATACCAATGAACACAAAGCAGGAACCATTACAAATTCAAGAAGGAACAAACACATGGACTTATAGGAGCAATACTCCAAACATAGCTGCAGGGAGCTTCCCAGCTAAGCAACTGAGAGGGAAGATTCCTGCATACAAATAAACTGACAATAACCACAGCAAATGACAAACTCAGATAAGAGCAAAAAGAACCAAACAACAAATAAAGAGACAAGCACTTATCTGGGGTAGATGTGGTCTGGAGCAGGATGAAGCAGGCTGGTGAAAAAAGAACAACTGACATCCGGCATAGCCTGCCAGCAGACCAGGGTTTAAATAGGCAGAGAGTTAGCAATGGAAACGCCCATTGCTCAACACACCTGATCTCTGTCCAAACCATTCCTGGCCACAAGAGGGAACCTCACAGCAGCAAAAGCATAACTGACATTCACAACAACACAAGATATCACTGTGACAAACCTCCCCACTCAAAAATCTCAAAATCTATTACATCTGGTTCAAAAGTGGTGGCAACAGAATCTTCCTTTCTAGCATAGATGGTGGAGAGGGTCGCGTCATGGACAGGTTCATACACTCCCTTCAGAGAGCCTGGTATAAAAAAGGTACCAGGAAGTTGAGAGGTCCTTGAGGAAACAAGGGTTCATGAGATCTCCATACTGGGGTCCCTAAAGGAAGGCCGACATCCAAAAGAAGGGAACTATAGCCACATATGTGGGACGTCCAAGGTCCCAGGAGTCGTCTGAGTTGTTGCCAAAAGCTCCAGCTAATGATGTGACTTGTTGGAGGTGTCATGCCCCAGGTCACAAAGCCGCCCTTTGTCCCATGACTTCCAACCCAATAGACTGTGACTTAGGTTGGCGATACGCATAATATGTATATCCTGCCTGAATTGTTTACACTCAAGCTGTCAAGGGGTCGCAGACATGTCCTGTGTCATTGAACGGAGTGCTAATGACTAGTCTGTTGGACTTGGGTAATTTAGTGACCCTACGGCGGTCCACACTTCCTCAAGAGGTGATTCTTGGGCAGATGTTGAGTGTCCTCTGTATCCATGGGGACACTAAGGCGGGCTTTGCACACTACAACATCGCAGGTGCGATGTCGGTGGGGTCAAATTGAAAATGACGCACTTCCGGCATCGCATGCGACATCGTAGTGTGTAAAGGCTCGATGATACGATTAACGAGCGCAAAAGCGTCGTAATCGTATCATCGGTGCAGCGTCGGCGTAATCCATAATTACGCTGACGCGACAGTCCGATGTTGTTCCTCGCTCCTGTGGCAGCACACATCGCTGTGTGTGAAGCCGCAGAAGCGAGGAACATCTCCTACCGGCGTCACTGCGGCTTCCGTAGGATACGCGGAAGGAAGGAGGTGGGCGGGATGTTTACATCCTGCTCATCTCCGCCCCTCCGCTCCTATTGGCCGCCTGCCGTGTGACGTCGCAGTGACGCCGCACGACCCGCCCCCTTAACAAGGAGGCGGGTCGCCGGCCAGAGCGACGGTCGCAGGACAGGTGAGTCCATGTGAAGCTGCCGTAGCGATAATGTTCGCTACGGCAGCTATCACAAGGATATCGCTGCTGCGATGGGGGCGGGGACTATCGCGCTCGGCATCGCAGCATCGGCCTGCGATGTCGCAGCGTGCAAAGTACCCCTAAGGACTACACTGTTGCCAGGGTGGTCAGAGACAAACTGTGGCACCAAATCCCATGATATTGGCGTAGTCAAGGCCTTGTTGCACCCCGCTATAATATGGAGTGGCATTGCCTTGTTTTGTGACTTGTGGGGAAAAAATGGATCGCCAGGTTATTTGGACAACAGCCAGGGCACCCATAAAACGCCATCGCAGCTAGAGTCTAACTGATTTCCCTTTTGTGTGCTAGTTGGCAATGGCTGAGGCCAACATCCCTATGACCAATATCCCTGAACTGAGTGCATCTGGAGGGAACGTTGGAAACTCCCAACTCAGGGACCTAACTCTTAAGCGGGCTTTACATGCTGCGATCTCGCTAGCGAGATCGCAAGCGATCGTACCCGCCCCCGTCGGTTGTGCAACACGGGCAAATCCCTGCCTGTGCCGCACAACCTCGCTTAACCCCGTCACACGGACTTATCTGCCCTGCGACGTCGCTCTGGCTGGCGAACCGCCTCCTTTCTAAGGGGGCGGTTCGTGCGGCTTCACGGCATCCAATAGAAGCGGAGGGGCGGAGATGAGCAGGACGTAACATCCCGCCCACCTCCTTAGTTCCGGATTCCTGGTGCAGGCAGGTAAGGAGATGTTCGTCGCTCCTGCGGTGTCACACATAGCGATGTGTGGTGCCCGCAGGAACAAGGAACAACATCACTAATAAGCAGAAAACAATTTTTTGTTTCAGGACGACCTCTCCGCGGCAAACAATTTTGACCGCTTTTGCGATCATTTAAGGTCGCTCAAAAGTGTCACACACTGCGATATCGTTAATGACGCTGGATGTGCGTCATAAACACAGTGACCCCGACAATAATTCATTAACGATATCGTAGCGTGTAAAGCCCGCTTTAGCTATATGCGCACTTTGCGTCGAGGTAGTTGCAGTTCTAAACGCATCCTCTGGCAGAAATTGCTTTTGCCAAAGTTGCTTTTGACCACAGAAACGCAATAAATACGCGTGCGTATTTACCGCGTTTTAGCCGTGTTTTTAGCGCTTTTTACATGCTTTTCCATTGCGTAAAGACAGATGCAGTTTGAACATAAAGACACTGCTAAATAAAGTTTAAAAAGCCAAACACTATGAAAAAAGAAAAAAAAAAAAGAAAACAAATATAATTACTTAAATCATAATGAAAATAGTTATATTTAACATAATTATAGCGTATTTATACTATTTATGGCTAAAATAATTAATATTTTTTATTAATTTAATTGTCCGACTGTGTGTTTGTAAAGGGATATATCATTCCATTATTTTGATGTCATAAACGCATGCTTTCTGCAGCTAAAAAGCATGTAAAACGCTGGAATTTTGATAATGCTTGCTTTTTGCAACTTCTCATTGACTTCAATGTTAGCAAAACGCAGCCCAAATGGCAAAAACAAATGACATGCTGCTTCTTTGAACGCTAAGTTGTTGCCCAAAAATATGCAAATTAAATGGAGCGTTTTGAACTGCATAGTGCACACAAGAAATCCCCATTTCCCATAGACTTTGCTTGAAAATCAAAACGCATGCATTTTGGCATGAAAACGCTGCAGTTCAAAACGCAGCTGAAACGCAGGTAAAAACGCAAAGTGTGCACATAGCCTTAAAGGGGCATTTGATACAGTAACCATTTTAAACGAGGTTGCTCAAGAGCCGAGGGCCAACACGCGGTCCCCATAATTTGCCTTAATGGGGAATTATTATATTGTATCATAAAGTCGAGAAAGGTGAAATTGTAGAACAATTATTGAGCCCTACAGATGTACGGTGTTAGACATGGGCCACACTACTCATGTCTTAGGTGGTCCTCTGGTGTAGACAAAACCTAGGAGCGGATTCTCTAGAGCAGTGATGGCGAACCTATGGCACGCGTGCCAGACTGGGCACGCAGAGCCCTTTGTGCTGGCACGCGCGCTGTCGCCACAATCAGCTACTTTGAACTGCCGATGTGATCGCGCCGGCAGTTCAAAGTGGTGTTTAGCAGAGGAGACATTTCTCCTCGCTCTGACACGCCTCCTCTCCTGGGCTGTAGGCCTGTTGCCTAGAAGACGGAGGAGTGTCAGTAGGCGGCGCCGGCGTCTTGTGGCCGCGCGGTGGAGCAGGTGATAAGTGAGTTTTTTTATTTTTATTTTTAAGCTGTGTGCACGGCTGTGCCAAGGTGTGGGGAACAGTGTCAGCACGGGGCATACAGACAGAGCACGGGGCATACAGACAGAGCACGGGGCATACAGACAGAGCACGGGGCAAACAGCACGGGGCAAACATGGCTGCAAGGATGGGGGAAACGTGCAAAGATGGAGAGAAACGTGCAAAGAGGGAGAGAAACATGTAAATATGGGGGAAACATGGCTGCAAGGATGGGGGAAACGTGCAAAAATGGAGAGAAACGTGCAAAGATGGAGAGAAACGTGCAAAGAGGGAGAGAGACATGCAAAGATGGGAGAAACATGCATGGATGGGGGAAACATGCAAGGATGGGGGAAACATGCAAGGATGGGGGAAACATGGCTGCAAGGATGCAGGAAACGTGCAAAAATGGAGAGAAACGTGCAAAGATGGGGGAAACGTGCAAAGAGGGAGAGAGACATACAAAGATGGGGGAAACATGGCTGCAAGAATGGGGGAAACATGCAAGGATGGGGGAAACATGGCTGCAAGGATGGGGGCAAACATGACTGCAAGCATGGGTGGAAACATGCAAGGATGGGGGAAAACATGCCAAGATGGGGTACATTTAGCAGGAAGGGGAATATGCCAGGAAGGTGTACATTTACCAGTATGGGGGATATATTTACCAGGATAGGGGGAAACATGAAAGGAGGGGGGGAAACATGCCAGGATGGGGGTACATGAACATGCCAGGATGAGGAAAAATGCCAGGATGGGGAACATTTAGCAGGAAGAGTGACATTTACCAGGATGGGGTACATTTACCAGGAAAGGGGACATTTACCAGGATAAGGGAACATGCCTGGATGAGGTACAGTTACCAGGATGGGGTCATTTAACAGCATGGGGGAACATGCCAGGATGGGATACATTTACAATGATGGGGTACATTTCCCAGGAATGGGGTACATTTACCAGGATGGGGAATATGCTGGGATGGGGTACATTTACCAGGATGGGGCCATGATGTGGACAAATATACCAGAATGTAGGAAATATATATCAGGATGGGGGACATGTTTACCAGGAAGTGGACAGGAAGGGGGACAGAACTACACAATGAAAGGGGAGGGGAGCAACTCGTACGTCTTTATGGGATTTCAAGATGTTCAGACTTTGAAATGTAGATGTGGATTACAGGGTGACATCTGATTGCATTCCATGCTAAAATCTCTAATATGCTGCAATTTTTTCCAGAAAGATCAATCCAACTGCTGTGTCTGGAAAGGGCAGGGGCTCAGCTTCAATGTGTGGTAAGCATGCATGAGCGTGATGCCCCCTGCTGACGAGAAGACTGCAAAGGTAAGGTTACAATCAATTATTTACATAATAATGTTTAATCTCTTTTTTATTGAAAAATTAAGGTTGGTTACAATAAGCAGGGCTGCAGACCAAGGCAAACCCCCAAATAGAGACAAAACAAAAAAAAAAAAACAAGAATGCAATTAAACATGAAAGGCTTTGCATGGTTGCAGCCATATACAGTTTGTTACAATAAAGAACATTTAAGAACATTTATATCATTCTGTCTTGAACCATTATAAAAGTATAAAATCCATAAACTATACCATAAACAGCAAAGATTTACCATTCATACCATAGAGGCACATAATGGTCAGTCGAAGGAAAAGAAATAAAGAGAGAAAGAAAGAGGGAAGTAGACAAAGTGAATGATGATGGGGAAAAGGATCATGGGGAAGGGCAAGAAAGGGCCGGGAATAACTAGCAGGAAAAATCTAGGTAGAGTCTCAACTCGCCCCAAAGAGGGACCTGAAGTCCGGAGAATCCAAAAACATGACCCAGGGACTCCAGATCTTAATAAATTTTTCAGTAGCGTCCTGAATTTCAGCAGTGAGACTCTCCATTCTGTAAAGGGAGGCCATCTTCTCAAGCCACTCATCCAAGGCGGGGGCACGGGTTGACCTCCAGCGTCTGGGGATCACGGCTCGGGCAGCCGCCAAGCAAAACCGCAATAGTCCCATTTTCTGAGATTTCACAGATCCCGGTAGGATAGACAAGAGAGCGATTTGTGGAGAACCAGAGAGGGCCTCCCCACTAATGCTATTGTATGCCGAGAAGACCCCACTCCAAAAAGGCTTAATGAGGCTACAGCTCCACCATATATGCAACATATCCCCCCTCTCGTGATTACACCGCCAACATCTGTCTGACACTGAAGGGAAGATTGCGTGTAGGGCATGAGGGCAGCGGTACCAGTGGGTGAGAATTTTATAACCCTTTTCCTGGACCGAACAAGCCCTAGAAAATTTGTGAGTGAAAAGAAAAGCAGTCCTCCATTCCTCAACCCGGATAGTCACGCCCAAGTCTCTACTCCATCCCCTCACAAATTTGAGCTCATCCACATCCCCCTTCTGGATCAAAAGGTTATAGATAAGGGACAGGGTATGTCCTGGAGCCTCTTCTAAAAGAAAGAGCTTTTCAAACGAGGAGGGGGGGCAGCATAAAGTGCCTCCCGGCCTGATCAAGAAAGACCTGATCTGGAAGTATTCAAACCAGGGTATGGCCCCTCCCAAGGCAGAGGCAGAGAGCAAGTCGTATGTGGGCAATGGGGATCCCTGGAGTATGTGAAAGAAGCGCTCGTCCCCGCTCCTCCTCCGGCACAGGAAAACATCGGCCCCAACTGCTGGGGCAAAATCTGGGTTTGAAAAGATAGGGGAGAGGGGACCGAGCCCCCTGGACAGACGACCCCTTTTGGTTTCTAAATCCCACGTCCTCAATGTCACCCTCAAGAGATCAGCCTCAGAGAGAGGCTGGCCCCTGGAGCCCGAGCTAATCCAAGGGAGGTAACGCAAGGGGATCTCGTGGTCCATTTCTTCTAGGCTTACCCACAGCTTTGTGGCCCCATGATATTGCCAATCTAGTAATCGCATCAGTAGAGCCGCTTTATGATAGAGCGCGTGATAACTGACTGCAGGCTGGAGAAAAAGGCCGCAGGAGGAACCAAGGGGACCGTCTGGAACAAGTACAAAAAGCGAGGCAAAATGTCCATTTTGATAACATTTATTCGTCCAAACCAGGATAGTCTTTTACTATTGTATGAGGTAAGATCCTTTCTTGTTCTGTTGAGAAGGGGAAGGTAGTTAAGCTGATATAGTTTTGAGAGATCCATGGGGACTGTTATCCCTAAGTAAGTAATGGCGGAGTCCTGCCACTTGAAGGGGAAATTTTTCTTGATATGATCCACCTCAGCATCAGGGAGAGATATGTTTAATGCCTCGGATTTGGAGTAATTGACCTTAAAGTTGCCGAGGTGACTGAATTTTTCAAACTCTTGAATAAGTGAGGGGAAGGAAAGGCGAGGCTGTGAAATGAACAGAAGTAGATCATCTGCGTAAAGAGCTGCCTTGCATTCCCCACCCCCCACCCCTATCCCGTGGATACTGGAATTGTTTCTGATGGCCACGGCAAGGTGTTCCATAACCAGGACATAAATTAGGGGGGAAAGGGGGCACCCCTGACGTGTACCATTATGTATTGCAATTGGTGATGAGAGAAACCCATTGACTTTGACCCTGGCAGAGGGATTCCTATAAAGGGAAGAGGCCCTTTCAATGAATTTGTCTCCCAGTCCCACCTGCCGCAGAGAGGACATCACAAACTCCCAGCTGACTCTATCAAAGGCCTTCTCTGCATCAATGGAGAGAAGGCACGTAGGGAGACCTCTGGCCTTAGCCCGCGCCATAAGAATAAGGGTTTTGTTGGTATTGTCCCTGGCCTCACGACCCAATACAAAGCCAACCTGATCAGTGTGAATAATACCGGGAAGAAGTGGAGCCAGTCTATTGGCGAGAGCCTTGGCAAAAAATTTGATGTCAGCATTGATGAGGGAGATGGGTCTGTAGTTAGAGACAGATGAATGATCCTTCCCCGATTTGGGTAGAACACTAATATGTGCTTCTAGGGACTGGGCGACAAAGGAGGAGTCTCCAGATACAGAGCCAAAAACCCTCGTGAGGAAAGGGACAATTTGGTCACCAAATATCTTATAAAATTTGGAGGTAAATTCGTCCGGACCCGGACTCTTACCATTCGGGGAGGCTTTAATTATGGCGAGGATCTCTTCTGTGGAAAAGTCCTCTTCCAAGGCTACCGCATCCCTTTCAGATATCCGAGGAAGTGCAGTTTGCTGCACATATTCGTTAACTTTACGCTGGAAAGATTGTGGCGGCATATCTCTAAACTGCCCCTTCAAATTATAGAGGTCATCATAGAACGAACGGAACAGGTTTGCAATTTGGATGGGATCTTGGGTCGGGGCCCCCCCCTGGTCTGGATTTTTGGAACATGGCCAATAGAATTTCTGGGGTGCAGAAAACGAGCCAAGGCTCTCCCACACTTGTCTGAATGCTCATATAAATATCGACTTAACTTGGCCCTTTGTCTCCTGTACCTTTGATCGAGAAGGTCCCTCAGCCCCTCCCTAGCCTTTGTGAGGTCCGCATAAACCGTGGCGGAAAGGGATTGCTTGTGTGCGGCTTCCAAAGAGGCAATTTGCTGTAGGAGCTTTGTGATAAGGGAAGACCTCTCCTTCTTCAATCTAGAGCCATGTTTAATTAATAAACCTCGAACTACACACTTTAGCGCCTTCCATTGTGTCGGAAGAGGAGTCGGGTCGCTGGCATGATTTTCAAAGAATTCAGATATGTGGCTCCGTATTTCACTACAGCACAATTGATCATTAAGCAAATTTTCATTGAGGCGCCAAGTCCATGGGCGCTGTGAGCTATTTGGAGGAGTGAAGTGAGCAAAGACCGGGGCGTGATCGGAGAGAGAAAGGTTCCCAATAGACGCTCCAACCTGCCACGTCAGGACATGTTGGCTCAGGAGGATCATGTCGAGGCGGCTATATGATGAATGGGCTGGGGAGTAGTAGGAGTAATCTTTTGTGGTGGGGTATAGGGCACGCCATACATCCACCAACTGCATATTTTGAATGTCACATTTAAGGGCCTTAAGTTTTCTGCGTGGTATAAAATGACGCCCTGACGAGGTGTCTATGTCTGGGTCCAGTGTGAGGTTAAAGTCTCCACCAGCTACTAACACGCTCTCAGAAAATTCAGCCAGACGGGACAGAATAGAGGCGCAGGCCCGAGAGGGATCCCTGTTGGGGAGATACCAGTTGGCAATTGTATATACGGTGGAGCCAATGCATAATTTCAGAAAAAGAAACCTACCTCCGGGGTCGGCCAAGGAATACACAATCGTGTGGGTCAAAGACCTGGGAAGGGTAATAGAGACCCCCCCAGACCTGGAAGCCGGGTTGGGGCTGTGGAACCAGGAGGTGTAGTTCCTGTCCTTCAGTGCAGGGAGATGGCCTTCCTTGAAGTGAGTCTCCTGCAACATAAGTCTGTGGATCCGTTTTTTGTGCATTTCAAATAAAATTTGCGATCTCTTCCGAGGCGAGTTGAGACCCCTGGTGTTGTAAGAGGCAACATTAATCTGCGCCATTGCTCCACGATATGAGGTATTTAGTCTAGGGATGGGGGAGGCAAGGAGGGTGGGAGAGAGAAAAGAGGGATGAGAGAGGAAAGGGAGAGAGATTGGATTCAAAGGAGGAGGAGAGAGCAGGAAACAAACAAAGGGAAAGAAGGAAGGATTAGAGGTTAAATGAGAGGAGGATCGAGGAGGTAGAGATAGAGTAGAACACTTAAAAGATGTGGACTAATGGGCTCAGTCCTCAGTCCACTAGCTGGGATAAAGAAGTTAAACGTCCTAAAGACGTTGGACCCCTGTGGGGGGCTAGGCTTTCTACCAAGGGGAGAGGGGCCCCCCTTGCTGCCCCGGATTAAGGTGTTCAATACAGAACTGAAAGCCCACTAGCCATGGCCCAGAAGCAGAATTGAGCGAGAAAGCATAGAGAAAGGGAGAATCAGGAGAAAGACATCTTGTCAAGATTCGAATCTGGGTCCCCAAGTTTATGGGCCAGGGGGACCTCAAGGTGGACTCCCCGGGCTCATACTGCATAAGAGTCTCCACACACCAGCAGAACATACAGCCTAAAAGAAAAAGTTAATCGACATCAGTGAAAATCAGGCAAATGTAGAACGCCACAACCTCAATTGGCAAAACTGAAAAATGAAAAGTCCCTGAGATAGAACCCCCCCCCCTATAACTCAGGAAAACAAAAAGATTTATACGGAACCGAGAAGCAGGGATTCTTTTCACGAAAGTTCATCTATCTCATTGACGGTGGTCTCTGGAACGATGTCGCGGCGGGCCTCCCTCGGGCTCCAGAGGGATGCCCGGCCAGTCCATGATCTCAATCCGCGGGATGCGGAGGGCCGCTGTGAAGGAATCAATGTCCCAAGGGGAACGAAGAATATGCATTTGGCCGTCATGTTGTACCTGCAGGCGGAACGGGAATCCCCAGCTGTAAGTGAGGTTGTGTGCCCTAAGCAGATCCAGAAGTAGTCTTAGGGCTCGTCTCCTCTGAAGGGTGAGGCGGGATAGGTCCGGCAGGATCTGGAGCTTGACCTTTTGGAAGAGAGCTGAGGCGCCGTCTCTGAGCTTTTGCTGGATGGCCTCTTTTTGCACGTAGTGATGGATCCTGCAAATGACGTCCCGGGGACGGTTAGGGTCAGACGATCTGGGCCCCAAAGCTCTGTGAGCTCTATCAAGCTCTATCTCATTAGCAGGGGGAGCATCCAGAATTTTGTTAAACACTCGTTGTAGAACCCGTGGGAGATCTCTGGAGTCTACCTCCTCAGGAAGGCCTCGGATTCTGAGGTTATTGCAGCGGCCTCGATTCTCGGCATCATCTAATGCTTCTGTGAGATAGTGTATTTGCTGAGCGTGCGCATCTAGACTTTGCTGGTGAGAGAAAACGTCGCTCTGGATGGATTGTATTTTATTGGCTTGAGACTGGACCATGCTATCAATTTTCTGCACATTGGCGCGTAAAGTAGAGAGTTCTGTGCGGTACGCTTTTTCAAGCCTTGCTACAATCATGTCCATGTCTTCCCTAGAGGGGATGGTATTGATGCGGGGTCGGAGGTCTTTTAATTCGGACAGGACTTCCATCCCCTGGGAAGTCAAGACAGGTGATGCACATGAATTATCAGCATCAGTACAGCTTGCTGTGGTTGCTAGGGCTGCAGGCCTGGTGTAAGTGGTTGCCCCCTGCTGCTGATGCCCGAGACTCTGCACTGGAGGGGGAGGGGGCACAGCAGGGCTATTTATCAGGATCATTTCCCCAAGACTCTCACCCTCCCATCCCCCACTGGTACCTTGTGCTTCTGAGTCCAGGATAAGTGGGTTAGACGCTGCTAAACTGCTTTGAGCCTGGATAGCAGTACACAGTAAAGGGCCAGGAGAGAGGTGGAGGAGGGGAACAGTAGCAGGAGCTGGTGTTTGCTGTTTGTCCCGAAGCTGTGCAATGTCCGGTCCATTATCAAGGCTCCCCAGGGAGCTGTTACATGTCTGCTGGGGCTGTGGATCTCTGAGGCCCCCTCCTGGAGTACTGATCTCATCCTCACTGCAAGGGGGATCACTGGAGCTGACAGGTTTATACCTTCTCCAAGGGCTGCATTCCCGTGCTGGGTGTCCAAGGAGGGCAGAGACTGGGGTATACCTGAACCTCCTACTGTGTCTCCCGACCGAGCTGATCCCCTGGTGGAAATTCCCTCGCTGTGGGACCGCAGGTGGAAATCAGTGGACCTGCTGCGGGTCTGTGGAGCCTCACCTAGGCTGTATGCTGCCTTGTGGCTGTGAAGGCTGGCAGCCATATTTGGTGGAGCTTGTCTGGAGGAAGCTTCTGAGGCCCTGGGGAAAAAACGTTGTATGCCACTGCTAGCTGTCTGAGCTTCAGAGGACCAATGCCAGACCAATCTCCCTCTCTTTCTGTGGCTTATATTCCAGGGCCAGGGACCTGGGGTGCTGTATAGTCGGCTGTTATCCAGGGCAGGTTAGGGAGCCGAGATGAAGTGTGTCCTCACTCCTCCATAGCCAGGCCACGCCCCCCAATTATTTACATAATAGGATTGGTTGGCACTTCAGGAAAAAAAAAATGGGTTTAGGGCTACAGTTTGGGCACTCGGCCTGTGAAAGGTTCGCCATGACTGCTCTAGAGGTTTTACTGGCCCAGCTGTGACCTAAAGATTATGAGTTATTGCAGATCCTCTCCCACTTTCCAGCTAACCACCCTGGTCGCTCAGTTTTGTAGTCCCTTAGTGCTGTTATCCATTACTAAGGTCCCATTTCATCAGATAGCGATAAATTTAGTGAGACCCCTGGTTAAGTCCACCAGAGGTGATCAGTATATCTGAGTGGTCTTGGATTATGCTACACGGTACCCAGAGGCAGTATCATTAAGAAACTCCTCTGCTAAAAGTGTAGCCAGGGAACTGGTCCATATATTTTCCAGAACAGGACTGCCAAAAGAGATCCTGATGGACCAATGGACTTTGTTCATCTCAAAAGGTCATGAGAGAGTTGTGCAAGGCCTTACAGATCACACAACTCAGGACCTCAATATATCAACAACAAACAGACGGTCTCATGGAGAGATTTGACAAAGCCTTGAATGCCATACTGAAGAAGGTTGTAGAGAATGACGGCTGAGATTGGGACTGTCTACTACTGTACCTGTTATTCTCCGTCAGATAAATCCCACAAGTCTCTACTGGTCTGTCGCCGTTTAAACTGTTATATGATCGGCCCCCAAGTGGATATAGCAAAGGAGACCTGGGACACAGAGACTACACCCTACAGGAGTGTAGCTGAACATTTGGCCCAAATGCAAGAGATGCTCATTGTGAGAGAGAGCACCTTCAACAGACACAAGAGACATTATCAAAGGTGTATAATCGGTTGGCAAGGTCCTGGGGATTGTCTACTGGTGCTGGCACCCACAGTATAAAGCAAAATCATGACAAAGTGCAAGGCCCCTACGAAGTGGGCGAAAAGATTGGCGAAGTCAATTAAAAAGTCCACCAACCAGGTAGATGGAAGCCCTACTAAGTGTACTACGTCAATCTGATGAAACCATGGCAAGATAGGGAACCCTTGGAAGCTCAGTGTTTTGTGGCCAAAGCTGATGTAAAAGATATCAAGGTGGCAGAGATGCAATCACCTGCCCAAAAGCAACAGTGCCAAGAATTGCTTCACTGGAACAGAGACTTGTTCTCCGAACTGCCTGGTGGTGATCGGTTCATAGAACATGAAATCCTCATGGAACCTCATGTCCAAGTAAATACAAAGCCATATTGGATACCTGAGACAAACTGCGAGGTAATCTCGAAGGAGGTTAAATGGCTGTTACACTTAGGAGTGACTGAAGAGTCCAAAAGTGGCTGCCCGGTGTCCCTGCTCGCTCCTCCATGTGGCTTCCTCTGCAGCCCACCTCCCAAAGTTTGTGCATGCGTCACAGGTCCTCCGGGAGCGTTCCTAGGGCATGCACACGTGCCACTGCCCCTTTCTTAAAGGGCCATCCTGCCGCTCCCAGGAAGTGCCTCTCAATGATAGAAAGGGGCAGTGGCACGTGTGCACTCCCTAGGAACGCTCCCGGAGGACCTGTGACGCACGCACAAACTTTGGGAGGTGGGCTGCAGAGGAAGCTGGGTATTTAAGGCAATCTCCCACTAGACCTGCTCAACACCATAGATTCCGTTAGTTTGTTCTGTCTAACCAGTTGTCAGGTCCCCTGTCCCGTCTGGTCCCGTCCTATATCCAGCCTGTCCTGCCCGTACCTGGCTCCCAGCCCATCCTGCCTGTTGGCACCTAGGTCCAGCCTGTCCTGGCTGTACCTGATTCCCAGCCCGTATGGCCTGTTGGTACCTGGGTCCAGCTGGTCCTGACTGTACCTGGCTACTAGCCAGTCATGCCTGTTGGCACTTGGTTCCGTCCTGTCCTGCCCGTACCTGGCTCCCAGCCCATCCTACCTGTTGGCACCTGGGTCCAGCCTGTCCTGCCCGTACCTGATTCCCAGCTCTTATGGCCTGTTGGTACCTGGGTCCAGCTGGTCCTGACTGTACCTGGCTCCTAGCCTGTCATGCCTGTTGGCACCTGGGTCCATCCTGTCTTGCTGTACCTGGCTACCAGCTCATCTGCACCTGGTTCCAGTCCTGTCCTACCTGTACCTGGTTACCAGCCCGTCCTGCCTGTCGGCACCTACTTCCGGTCCCGTTCTTTCTGTACGTGGATTCTGCCTGCCCTGTTGGTACTGGAGACACTGCCTGGCCCTGTCATCTGCCTTGCTAGTGACTTTGGCTGTCTGTCCTGCCCTGTTGGTGGTGGAGACTCTGCCTGTCCGTCCTGCTTGTGCTACTTGCCTTGAGCCACCCTGGTGGTCCCTGTCTGCACTTGAGACTCTGTCCTGTCTGCTCCTGTGTCCGCCCCTGTCCTGGTGGTCAGCTGCCACAGTCCCGGCCCTCCACCCCATGGAAAAGTAGGCCTGGGGTTCCCCTGTGGTCCAGTAGGTCCACTTTCACCGCAGTACCATTACCTGATGGCGAGCATGACAATTAGGCAGGAAATTTAGGTTAGTGTCAGACTATGTCCTTCTGATGTGGATTAGTGAGAAGAAGAGGAACAATGTCCAAGTAACCAGGTAGTTCTTAGCACTTCAGGATTTTAGCTTCCATGTAGAGCAGAAGCCCAGGAAATTACATGGTAATGCTGACGCTCTGTCAAGGGTCCACTATATGGTGGCAGAAGGTACCAAGCTGTGGACAGAGTGGGGAGTATACGAGATGGCCACATCATGGATGGTAGATACGTATCACAAAGGTGGTTATCTTCAGTGATGTAATCCCGGAGGCAAGCTGAAGCACGTATAGTACTCAGCATGTTAGTAGGGCGTGGCAAAGGCCGGGTTTATGAGCAAGCAGTCAGAGAGATGGGTGGGACTGTCTGCTCACATATACCCACATCGGGGCATGGTATGGTAGATATAAGGAAGTCCAGGTGTACCATTAGGTGTTCGGGTATAAAAATAAGAAGGCCTACTATGTGAAAGCTCCATACTGGGACTTCTATACTGGATTATCACTGAAGTGTCATTGTTTTGACTGTGTAACTGACCTGAAAGGCCATTTATTTTCTGTGTTTGCGAAACGATTTAACAATTGATGGTGTCATAACAAAGCAGCCTGGATAGTTTATTTAAATCACCTCCCTTGCCTACCAGAAACACAACCAAGTGAGTTGACATCCCTAAACTGAAAATACAACCCATTATCTGATGACACATTCCTTTAAGTATCAGCCAATTGGAATATAGTATATGTGTTAAGCCCGCTTTACACGCTGCAATGTATCTTACAATGTGTCGGCGGGGTCACGTCGTAAGTGACGCACATCCAGCATTGTAAGGTACATTGCAGTGTGTGACAGGTACGTGCGATTGCGAATGAACGTTAAAACGTTCATCGCATACACATCGTACGTTTCTCTAGAATTGCACGTCAGATTGTTCATCGTACGCGGGGTAGCACACATTGCAGTGTGTGACACCCCGGGAACAATGAACAGATCTTACCTACGTCCTGCGGCTCCCGGCCCACCATGCGGAAGGAAGGAGGTGGGCGGGATGTTTACATCCCGCTCAGCTCCGCCCCTTCGCTTCTATTGGCCGGCTGCCGCGTGACGTCGATGTGACGCCGAACGTCCCTCCCACTCCAGGAAGTGGATGTTCGCCGCCCACATCGAGGTCGTATGGACGGGTAAGTACGTGTGACGGTGGTTAATCGTTTGTGCGGCACGTTCAACAAATTGAACGTGCAACACATACGATGGGGGCATTGCAAATCGCATACGATATCGTATGCGAAATTGCAACGTGTAAAGCAGGCTTTAGTGTGTGTGGTTGTATTAAACTGACCACAGAACCACAAATGCTGAATTTTCACATTTTTACTGTAATTGGGTGAGAGTTTCTTATCAGGGACCAAGTAAGTGTTAAACCATTTTGATATCTCATTGTGACAAATCCTGGCAAGCACAGTAATGTGTCATATTGAAAAAAAAACAATTATAAAATATTTGGTTGTTAGACAATAACTAACATGTAAAGAACATTTACCTGGAAGCCTTTACTCAGAGGGAACAAAAGGATAATAAAAATGAAGCACTGTTGACACTAAGTGTTGTAAATATGCAGAAAATAATCATAAATAAAGTGTATTACTATTCTCAGAAACTAGAAGATGTTCCCATGAAACATAGGGACACATCTACAGTGTATTTTTACACATAAAAATGCTGCCAATGTTGTTGTGGACATGCAAAAGGGAAAAATCAGAGACAACCTCTGCAGCCAAATTTCAAGCAGCATAAATGCAAGCTGCAACTTGCATTGAAGTCTATGGTAGTAAAGTCATCTAAAATGTTTTCTATACAAAGTCTTGTGTTACATGACAAACACTGTAATGTTATGTGCAACATCATGTCTAATGATGGTCATTGCAACTTGTAATGCACTGCAACTGGCTTTTCTGCCACAAAAATCCCAAACTGGGATTTTAGGTCACAGCTATCTCCTCGACTCCTTGTGCACAAATGCTCTTTTTTGCCTTTGGTTTCCAAGAGAGAGGAAGAGCATATTATCTCCAGGAGAACATGAAGGTAGGCCATTGGAATATCAACATGCTGATATCTCCCTGACATCATCTGCTGAAATTGGGGGGATTCTGACAATTTAAGCCTAAAGTGCATGGGGAACCTTAGACTTTTATTTATGCTTCTTCTTTCTTTAGAATCTGGTTACACTGCAGTACAGGTCACACAACACAAATATTATGCTGTAACATCACATTTAATGATTGTCCCATTGGCTAAATTATACCCCACAACTTTTAAAAAATCCAACAGTGATGCGTTCTTGGACCCAGGTTGGATGTGAGTTTTCACCACAGATTAGATAGCAAGTTGCCTGTGACACCTGAATTTCATACCACATGTCAGTGATTTGTAAATTGCTACTCTAAAATTGTGAAGAGACAGCAATTCGCACACAAGCCAGACAGATATTTTTGGTCATGTGTCTTGTCTGGGACTTGCTGTCACATGACCAGCTTCCAAATTCACAACAAATCACAGCAAATTAGTCTGGTGAAAGGTTAAATTGTCACTGTCATTGGATGCAATGCCTCTTTCTATGATAACAAATGTGATGGCTATTGTAAGCGAAAATATAATAGTAATGAGATTCAGGAGAAATTGTGTAACACATTATGAGGCCTTTTTTACCTATTCCCCATCTGAAAATTGAAAATCTGGGATTAAAACAACATTTTAGTGGTAAAAATGTAATTAATTATTTTTTCTTCACCACCCAATAGTATAACATTTTGTGACACACCTCTAGTGTCAATATGCTTACTGCACCCCTGGCTGAATTCACTGAGGGATTAAGTTTGTAAAATGTGGTCCCTTTTGAGGGAGGGGGGGGTGTTTCTGATGTTATGGTACCTCAAGCGCTCTCACAATGTGAGATGGCACCCGCAAACCATTCTAACTAAATCTGAACTCAAATATGGCGTTCCTTCCCTTCTTCACTTTGTGCTGTGCCTCAAAAGTAGTTTTCGACCACAGATGGAGTATTGGCGAACTCAGGAGAAATTGCACAACAAATTGTAAAGTGCAGTTTCTCCTGTTACGCGGGCTTTACACGCTGTGACATCGCTAGCATCGGCTAGCGATGTCGAGCGCAATAGCACCCGCCACCGTCGTACGTGCGATATTGTGTGATCGCTGCCGTAGCAAACATTATCGCTACGGCAGCGTCACACGCACATACCTGTGCAGCGACGTCGCTATGACCACCGAACAATCCCTCCCTCAAGGGGGCGGTGCGTTTGGCGTCATAGCGACGCCATTGCAGGCCTCACTAAGCGGCCGGCCAATAGAAATGAAGGGGCGGAGATGAGCGGGACGTAATATCCCGCCCACCTCCTTCCTTCCGCATAGCCGGTGGACAGAGGTAAGGAGATGTTCGTCGCTCCTGCGTTGTCACACATAGCTATGTGTGATGCCGCTGGACCGACGAACAACATCGCTAATAAGCAATTAACGATTTTTTGATTCAGGACGACCTCTCCATGGCGAACGATTTTGGCCACTTTGGCGATCAACTAAGGTCGCTCGTACGTGTCACATGCTGCGATGGAGTTAACGTCGCCGGATGTGCGTCACAAACACCGTGACCCCGCCGATAATACGTTAACGATATCGTAGCGTGTAAAGCCCGCTTTACCCTTGTGAAAATGAAAGATTTGGGGTTAAAGCAACATATTTGCAATAAAAATGTATTTGTTTTTTAATTTCCACAGCTCAATATTATAAAATTCTTTGAAGCACCTGGGACTTTAAGGTGCTCAACAGACATCTAGATAAATTCCTTGAGAGGTCTGGTTTCCAAAATGAGGTCACTTGTGGGTGAAGTCCACTGTTTACTTTAGGCACATGAGGAGCTCTCTAAATGAGACATGGCGCCCGCTTTATATTCCAGACAATTCTGCTCTCTAAATTTTAAATAGTGGGCCTTTCCATCCAAGTCCTGCTAGATTTCCACCACACTTGGGGTATTGGTATACTCTTCTGAAAATGCTAAATTTGGGACTAAGGTAACATTTTTGTGAAAAAAAGTAAAATTTAGATTTTTTTTTTCTTCCTTCCACATTGCTTTAGTTTCTGTAAAGCACCTAAAGCAGGGGTCTCACACTCAGCTGGGTGTATGGACCGCATATAGAAAAAAAAAATTGAGAGGGGCCGCATTCTTTGCAGGACAAACTGACATTTTTAAGGAATTTATGTTTTTTTTGTATACACCTTTTGGATCCTTTTTTGAACATTTTTTGCTTGTTTATTATAACAAACCTGCACCTTTTTGTTTAGTTAAGTCTATAAATAAAAAAGGATTTTAATGGCAAAAACAAATCATGCTTTATTTTGAATTATCACTTCCTTGTAATATGGTTTTAAAATTAGCAGCATCATAGTAATCTTAGCCAACATCTTGTAGTAATGTCCCCATTCGTGTGCCCTGTAGTAAGGTGCTCATCCTTGTAGAATTGTGCACAGTGGTATTGTGCCCAACCTTATAGTATTATGCTCATCCTTGTGCCATTGTGCCCAGTAGTATTGTGCCCATCCTTTTAGTATTGTGCCCATCCTTTTAGTATTATGCTCATCCTTGTGGTATTGTGCTCATCCTTGCGGTATTGTGCTCATCCTTGCGATATTGTGCCCATTCTTTTAGTATTGTGCTTATCCTTGCAGTATTGTGCCCATCCCTGTAGTATTATGCCCATCCTTGTAGTATTGTGACCTGTAGTATTATGCCCATCCTTGTAGCATTGTGCCCTGTGGTATCATGCCCATTCTTGTGGTATTGTGCCTAGTAGTATTTTTCCCAGTAGTATTATGCCCATCCTTGTGGTATTGTGCCATGTAGTATTATGCCCATCCTTGTGGTATTGTGCCCTGTAGTATTATGCCCATCCTTCTGGTATTGTGCCCATTCTTGTTTAAGGAAAATCCGGAAAGGATATTCATGGTGATATGTCGCAGACATTGGGGGGGGGGATCAATGCCCTTCATTTTCCACAGTTAGGAACTGGGTTACTAAATTTAAAATGGGTCATTTCAGCACCAATGATGAGGAACGTCCTGGACGACCAAGAGTGGTTGTTGTTCTGGAGAGCATCGATGCTGTTCACAACCTCATACTGGAGAATCCACGAATTTCAGCTAAAGCAGTAGCAGACATCATGGGGATTTCCTGTGAACGTGTTTGTGTCATTATCCATGAATATTTGGACATGAGGAAGCTATCTGCGAAGTAGATCCCCAAATGTTTGACAACAGATCAGAGAAGCATCTGAGTGAAAACTCCCCGGTCCATTTGTCAGCGTTTCCGGACTGATGAAAACTTCCTGCATCAACTGGTCTCTATGGATGTGACCTGGATTTATTTGTATGACCCTGAAAACAAGGAGCAGTCAAAAGAGTGGAGGCACAGTGGTTATCCTTGTCCAAAGAAGTTCAGGGTGCAAAAATCAGCCACTGTGATGGCGTCTCTGTTTTGGGATAAGGAGGGCATGCTGCTAGTGGACTACCTTCAAAAGGGTTCCACCATCAATGCAAGGTATTACATTGAAGTTTTGGACCAACAGAAGGCAGCTCTAAAAGTCAAAAGGTAGGACAAGCTGTACAAAGGAATCTTGTTCCTACAAAACAACTCCTCCTCCTGGCAGAGCTGGGCTTCTACCTGGTTGACCACCCCACCTTATTCACCAGATCTAGCTCTTTCCGACTATAATGTTTCCAAACTTGACAAAACACCTCAAGGGTACCAAATTTCACATCATTTCTGATGCCATGGCTTCTATGGACGCCTGGTTTGAGGCACAACCAAAATCCTTCCTTTTGCTAGGATTACTGAACTTGGAGTACCGATGTTAGAAGTGTGTTAATATCAGTTGAGAGTATGTGGAATAAATGTAAAGTTTCATCATCCTATCTTGTTTCTTTCTGGGTGAAGCCAAAAACTTATCAGCAGCCCCTCATACACGTCCTTCCTGTCATTCCACTTCACTGCAAGTAGTTGGTTACTTGCCGGTGAGAATGGGACACCCTACTCTAAAGTTCTGGACACCAACTGTGACGGAAAACCAATTCATTTTTTTCTGACGGTCCCGTAGACCCCTATATTTGCAGCGTGGAGGGATTTGTACAGGGGGTTCTGGTATAATAATTTTCCATATACATGTAGGAGATAGGCGAATAGCGCCATCTCCTACGAAGATGGTGTAAATAGGTATTGCAAGTGTAAAGTAAAGAAGGGAATTTTGTTTACTTACCGTAAATTCCTTTTCTTCTAGCTCCAATTGGGAGACCCAGACAATTGGAGACCCAGACAATTGGGGTGTATAGGCTATGCCTCCGGAGGCCGCACAAAGTATTACACTTAAAAGTGTTAAGCCCCTCCCCTTCTGCCTATACACCCCCCGTGCTCCCACGGGCTCCTCAGTTTTGGTGCAAAAGCAAGAAGGAGGAAAAAGAATTATAAACTGGTTTAAAGTAACTTCAATCCGAAGGAATATCGGAGAACTGAAACCATTCAACATGAACAACATGTGTACACAAAAAAACAGGGGCGGGCGCTGGGTCTCCCAATTGGAGCTAGAAGAAAAGGAATTTACGGTAAGTAAACAAAATTCCCTTCTTCTTTGTCGCTCCATTGGGAGACCCAGACAATTGGGACGTCCAAAAGCAGTCCCTGGGTGGGTAAAATAATACCTCGTAAGAGAGCCGTAAAACGGCCTCTACCTACAGGTGGGCAACCGCCGCCTGAAGGACTCGTCTACCTAGGCTGGCATCCGTCGAAGCATAGGTATGCACCTGATAGTGTTTCGTGAAAGTGTGCAGGCTCGACCAGGTAGCCGCCTGACACACCTGCTGAGCCGTAGCCTGGTGCCTCAAAGCCCAGGACGCGCCCACGGCTCTGGTAGAATGGGCCTTCAGCCCTGAGGGAACCGGAAGCCCAGCCGAACGGTAGGCTTCGAGAATTGGCTCCTTGATCCACCGAGCCGAGGTTGATTTGGAAGCCTGTGACCCTTTACGCTGGCCAGCGACAAGGACAAAGAGTGCATCCGAGCGGCGCAGGGGCGCCGTACGAGAAATGTAGAGTCTGAGTGCTCTCACCAGATCTAACAAGTGCAAATCCTTTTCACATTGGTGAACTGGATGAGGACAAAAAGAAGGTAAGGAGATATCCTGATTGAGATGAAAGGGGGATACCACCTTAGGGAGAAATTCCGGAACCGGACGCAGAACCACCTTGTCCTGGTGAAAAACCAGGAAAGGGGCTTTGCATGACAGCGCTGCCAGCTCAGACACTCTCCGAAGTGAAGTGACTGCTACTAGAAAAACCACTTTCTGCGAAAGGCGTGAGAGAGAAATATCTCTCATTGGCTCGAATGGTGGTTTCTGAAGAACCAGCAGCACCCTGTTCAGATCCCAGGGTTCTAACGGCCGCTTGTAAGGAGGAACGATGTGACAAACCCCCTGCAGGAACGTGCGTACCTGTGGAAGTCTGGCTAGGCGCTTCTGGAAAAACACAGAGAGCGCTGAGACTTGTCCCTTAAGGGAGCCGAGCGACAAACCCTTTTCCAGTCCAGATTGAAGGAAGGACAAAAAAGTGGGCAAGGCAAAAGGCCAGGGAGAAAAACCCTGAGCAGAGCACCACGACAGGAAAATTTTCCACGTCCTGTGGTAGATCTTGGCGGACGTTGGTTTCCTAGCCTGTCTCATAGTGGCAATGACGTCTTGAGATAACCCTGAAGACGCTAGGATCCAGGACTCAATGGCCACACAGTCAGGTTGAGGGCCGCAGAATTCAGATGGAAAAACGGCCCTTGAGATAGCAAGTCTGGTCGGTCTGGTAATGCCCACGGTTGGCCGACCGTGAGATGCCACAGATCCGGGTACCACGACCGCCCCGGCCAGTCTGGAGCGACGAGGATGACGCGGCGGCAGTCGGCCCTGATCTTGCGTAACACTCTGGGAAACAGTGCCAGCGGAGGAAACACATAAGGGAGCTGAAACTGCGACCAATCCTGAACTAAGGCGTCTGCCGCCAGAGCTCTGGGATCTTGAGACCGTGCCATGAACGTCGGTACCTTGTTGTTGTGCCGGGACGCCAAGAGGTCGACGTCCGGCACCCCCCAGCGGCAACAGATCTCCTGAAACACGTCCGGGTGAAGGGACCATTCCCCTGCGTCCATGCCCTGGCGACTGAGATAATCTGCTTCCCAGTTTTCCACGCCTGGAATGTGAACTGCAGAGATGGTGGAGGCCGTGGCTTCCACCCACATCAAAATCCGCCGGACTTCCTGGAAGGCTTGCCGACTGCGTGTGCCGCCTTGGTGGTTGATGTATGCCACCGCTGTGGAATTGTCCGACTGAATTCTGATCTGCTTGCCTTCCAGCCACTGCTGGAACGCTTTCAGGGCAAGATACACTGCCCGTATTTCCAGAACATTGATCTGAAGCGAGGACTCTTGCTGGGTCCACGTACCCTGAGCCCTGTGGTGGAGAAAAACCGCTCCCCACCCTGACAGACTCGCGTCCGTCGTGACCACCTCCCAGGATGGGGGTAGGAAGGATTTCCCCTTCGATAATGAAGTGGGAAGAAGCCACCACCGAAGGGAAGCTTTGGTCGCCTGAGAGAGGGAGACGTTCCTGTCGAGGGACGTCGGCTTCCTGTCCCATTTGCGTAGGATGTCCCATTGAAGAGGACGCAGGTGAAACTGCGTGAAAGGAACTGCCTCCATTGCTGCCACCATCTTCCCCAGGAAGTGCATGAGGCGCCTCAAGGGGTGTGACTGGCCTTGAAGGAGAGATTGTACCCCTGTCTGTAGTGACCGCTGCTTGATCAGCGGAAGCTTCACTATCGCTGAGAGGGTATGAAACTCCATGCCAAGGTATGTGAGCGATTGGGCCGGTGTCAGATTTGACTTTGGAAAATTGATGATCCACCCGAAACTCTGGAGAGTCTCCAGGGTAGCGTCGAGGCTGTGTTGGCATGCCTCTTGAGAGGGTGCCTTGATCAGGAGATCGTCCAAGTAAGGGATCACCGAGTGACCCTGAGAGTGGAGGACCGCTACTACAGTAGCCATAACCTTGGTAAAAACCCGTGGGGCTGTTGCCAGGCCGAACGGCAGTGCCACGAACTGCAGGTGTTCGTTTTCTATGGCGAAGCGCAAGAAGCGCTGGTGCTCTGGAGCAATCGGTACGTGGAGATAAGCATCTTTGATATCGATCGATGCAAGGAAATCTCCTTGGGACATTGAGGCGATGACGGAGCGGAGGGATTCCATCCGGAACCGCCTGGTCGTTACGTGTTTGTTGAGAAGTTTCAGGTCCAGGACAGAACGGAAAGACCCGTCCTTCTTTGGGACCACAAACAAGTTGGAGTAAAAACCGTGGCCCTGTTGCTGAAGAGGAACAGGGACCACCACTCCTTCTGCCTTCAGAGTGCCCAGCGCCTGCAGAAGAGCCTCGGCTCGCTCGGGAGGCGGGGATGACCTGAAGAATCGAGTCGGGGGACGAGAGGTGAACTCTATCTTGTAACCGTGAGACAGAATGTCTCTCACCCAACGGTCTTTTACCCGTGGCAGCCAGGCGTCGCAAAAGCGGGAGAGCCTGCCACCGACCGAGGATGCAGATTGCGGAGGCCGAAAGTCATGAGGAAGCCGCTTTGGTAGCGGCACCTCCGGTGGCCTTTTTAGAACGTGACTTAGACCGCCATGCGTCAGAGTTCCTTTGATCTTTCTGAGGCCTTTTGGACGAGGAGAATTGGGACCTGCCCGCGCCCCGAAAGGACCGAAACCTCGACTGCCCCTTCCTCTGTTGGGGTATGTTCGGTTTGGGCTGGGGTAAGGATGTATCCTTTCCCTTGGATTGTTTGATGATTTCATCCAAACGCTCGCCAAACAATCGGTCGCCAGAAATTGGCAAACTTGTTAAGCGCTTTTTGGAAACAGAATCTGCCTTCCATTCCCGTAGCCACAAGGCCCTGCGGAGTACCACCGAATTGGCGGCTGCAACCGCCGTACGGCTCGCAGAGTCCAGGACAGCATTAATAGCGTAAGACGCAAATGCCGACGTCTGAGTGGTTATGGACGCCACCTGTGGCGCGGACGTGCGTGTGGCTGCGTCAATTTGCGCTTGACCTGCTGAGATAGCTTGTAGCGCCCATACGGCTGCGAACGCTGGGGCAAAAGAAGCGCCGATAGCTTCATAGATGGATTTCAACCAGAGTTCCATCTGCCTGTCAGTGGCATCTTTGAGTGAAGCCCCATCTTCCACTGCAACTAT
Source organism: Anomaloglossus baeobatrachus (assembly GCF_048569485.1). NCBI lineage: Eukaryota > Metazoa > Chordata > Amphibia > Anura > Aromobatidae > Anomaloglossus > Anomaloglossus baeobatrachus. Next base: position 852,821,460 of record NC_134353.1, read on the forward strand.
GGATCTAGCTGCCAGTCTGGAGATTGGAGGATCCACTTTGGGACACTGAGCCCAACTTTTGACCACGTCAGGGGGAAAAGGATAACGTGTATCCTTAAGGCGCTTAGAAAAACGCTTATCTGGACAAGCATGGTGATTCTGGACTGCCTCTCTGAAATCAGAGTGGTCCAGAAACATACTCGGTGTACGCTTGGGAAACCTGAAACGGAATTTCTCCTGCTGAGAAGCTGACTCCTCCACCGGAGGAGCTGAGGGAGAAATATCCAACATACGATTGATGGACGCAATAAGGTCGTTCACTATGGCGTCCCCGTCCGGAGTATCAAGATTGAGAGCGGCCTCAGGATCAGAATCCTGATCAGCTGTCTCCGCATCATCAACCAGAGATTCCCCCCTCTGAGACCCTGCACAATATGATGATGTCGAGGGAAAATCTAAGCGAGCTCGCTTAGTCGGTCTGGGGCTGGGGTCTGTGTCAGAACCCTCAGCCTGGGATCCATGAGATACCCCGGGAGGACATTGTTGGTCCAGCTGAGGTGGGCCAGGGAACAAAGATTCAACAGAGTCCCTGTGCTGAGATACCGGCCTGGACTGCAAGGCTTCTAGTATCTTAGCCATAGTCTCAGAGAGTTTTGCAAACTCCGTCCCCGTCACCTGAACAGTGTTAGCAGGTGACTCCCCCTGGGCCCCTCTTAGCAGAGGCTCCGGCTGAGTAAGTGCCACAGGGGCCGAACAGTGCACACAATGAGGGTCAGTGGAACCTGCCGGTAGCGGGGTCGTACATGCGGCGCAGGCAACATAATAAGCCTGTGTTTTGGCACCCCTGCCTTTCGTGGGCGCCATGCTATTATCTTCCCTGAGTAACACAATAGGGTATATAGCCAGAAATCAACTGTGCACCATACAGTGTAAAACATATATACCATAAACATATAATGTTACACTACTGCACAATGGGGCTAGCACCACAGGTGCTGCTTACCACCCGCCTAAAGCGGTTGTGAGGCCACCAGAGTCCCTGCCTGGGTCTCCCAGACTTTGTCCCCCTCTGCAGCGTCCGAGGAGCTGACAGGAATGGCTGCCGGCGTCCTGAGGAGAGGAGGGAGCCGTGGGCGTGACCCAGAAAGAGCGGGAACTGGTGCCCGCACTGTGCACAGTGAGAGGGGTGGAGTATGCAAAGCATGCTCCAGCCCTCAGTGCTGCTCGTTCTGTGCAGCGTCCCGCCCTTCCCCTGCCTGTCAGGGCTGTGGGCGGGAGGAAAGGAAACTAGGCCGCAAAAAGCCGGGGACTCTAGTAATAAACGCGGCCGCCGTAAAAGCGCGGCCGGCGTGAAAGTCCCCGGCGCACTACAAGTCCCAGCCGCGCCGCAGTGTTTCCATGGCCGCGGCGGTCAGTGCGGCAGTCCCTATACATAAACACACTCAGCAACGCTGAGTGTGTAATGGCACATATTAACCCGGTCAGCGCCGTGGTCCCCGGTGCACTAGCACACCCAGCAAAGCTGGAGTGTCGCTGTGCGCTGTCCCCACAGGGATACAGAGTACCTCCAAGTAGCAGGGCCATGTCCCTGAACGATACCCGGCTCCTATCCAGCAGGCTCCACAGGAGTTGTGGATGAAGCACGGTCTCAGTGCCTGGAGACCGATAGGATCCCACTTCACCCAGAGCCCTGAGGGGGATGGGGAAGGAAAACAGCATGTGGGCTCCAGCCTCCGTACCCGCAATGGATACCTCAACCTTACAACACCACCGACAAGAGTGGGGTGAGAAGGGAGCATGCTGGGGGCTCTATATGGGCCCACTTTTCTTCCATCCGACATGGTCAGCAGCTGCTGCTGACCAATCTGTGGAGCTGTGCGTGCGTGTCTGACCTCCTTCGCACAAAGCAAAAAACTGAGGAGCCCGTGGGAGCACGGGGGGTGTATAGGCAGAAGGGGAGGGGCTTAACACTTTTAAGTGTAATACTTTGTGCGGCCTCCGGAGGCATAGCCTATACACCCCAATTGTCTGGGTCTCCAATTGTCTGGGTCTCCCAATGGAGCGACAAAGAAAATAAGATTTGCAGAGCCGAACAGGCACGCCATTCGGCTCCACCTGGCAGTCGCCGCTGGTGTAGTTTTATATATTGCAAATACTGTGTATAATATGTACTGGTCCCTTGTGCTGTGTTTGGTAGAGCATATAGTACAGGGCCAGATATAGATGTCAGATTAGGTATAGCATTAGTAATAGGATAAGATAGGAATAGTGAAACTAGGGAACAAACAGCAGGTGGTGGAGGATGGGAGTAGATTAGTCAGCTATAGGAGTTAGACCAGGAACACAGAGTACAGTAGAGGGTTGTCAAGAAAATGGAGCTAAGGTGGGAGGAGTAGCAGAGGGTTACAGTATGTGTGAGGAAAGAATTTAGTTAGTTGAGCAGCAAGAATCGTACTAGGCAGGGCTCGTGCTAAAGCCTGTCTGAGCTGGAGGGAACCTCTTCACAAGGTGTCAAGACCTCACCCAGCTGAAGGGCGGCAGATCGAATTCGGACCGGTGGGACACTGCGGCTTGTAGACTTCAGTGGGATCTCATACTGGTGCCAGGAGGGCTGCGCGTCCGGGACGCAGGAAGAAGTGAAACACGGCAGCTGCAAAAGGAACGGATACCGGGGGGGAAGATAAAGCATATGGGACTTAGCTGCTAGAGGAAGCCTCTTAGGGCAAGTCTTTTTCCCCTGAGGACAAAGGACACAGCATGGGGGTCCTGTGGACTAGAAGAACGGATACTGAACGTGCAAGAATAAAGAAGTTCCAGTTATTTTTATTAAGTTACTTTTATTAAGACTGTCATGTTGTTATTGCCGTCTCCTCCCCGTTTCTTGCAAAGAAACAGCTGGTTCAACTACATGATCACAAGGACGAGTTTAATGCTGAGGCCACACGGGGTTATGTGCGAGTCCTCGCATGACACTTGGCTCACGCTCGCAGCACAGCAGGAGGGGTAGTCGATCCTGTGATCAGACCACAGCTGCGGGGGGAGGGCCAGCGCTGCAGAGGAGAGGGAGGGATTTATCTCCCGATCTCTTCCGTTGCCGGCTGATGCGAGAATCGCACTGTATTCGAGTTACACCGGTGTAACGTGAGTGCAGTGCAATGTTTCCTCTCCCCATAGACTTGAATGGGTGCAAGTGAAACAGGATCGCATTACACTCACAGCCTGCTGCGACTGTTTTCTCGGTCCGATTAGGGCTGAGAAAATAATCGCTCATGGGATCGCGGGCCCATAGAGTAATATTGGTCCGAGTGGAATACAATTTTTTTATGGCAAGGGTAATTGATTGTACAAGGACACCGTGAAATAACAAAGCGGCACAGTGTTGCTGCAGTTTAAAGGGAACTAATCACCAGGATTTTCGTAAAGAACCTAAAGCCAGTGCTATACTGGCACTATCAGGCTGATTCTCTACATACCTTTAGTGGTCATCTCGGATGTTTAGGTTTTGAAATCCAAAAACGTAAAGTTTATAAAATTAGCTGCTTGCTGAGTGACAGCAGCTGAGGATCAGATAATACAGTTAGGTCCAGAAATATTTGGACAGTGACACAAGTTTTGTTATTTTAGCTGTTTACAAAAACATGTTCAGAAATACAATTATATATATAATATGGGCTGAAAGTGCACACTCCCAGCTGCAATATGAGAGTTTTCACATCCAAATCGGAGAAAGGGTTTAGGAATCATAGCTCTGTAATGCATAGCCTCCTCTTTTTCAAGGGACCAAAAGTAATTGGACGAGGGACTCTAAGGGCTGCAATTAACTCTGAAGGCGTCTCCCTCGTTAACCTGTAATCAATGAAGTAGTTAAAAGGTCTGGGGTTGATTACAGGTGTGTGGTTTTGCATTTGGAAGCTGTTGCTGTGACCAGACAACATGCGGTCTAAGGAACTCTCAATTGAGGTGAAGCAGAACATCCTGAGGCTGAAAAAAAAGAAAAAATCCATCAGAGAGATAGCAGACATGCTTGGAGTAGCAAAATCAACAGTCGGGTACATTCTGAGAAAAAAGGAATTGACTGGTGAGCTTGGGAACTCAAAAAGGCCTGGGCGTCCACGGATGACAACAGTGGTGGATGATCGCCGCATACTTTCTTTGGTGAAGAAGAACCCGTTCACAACATCAACTGAAGTCCAGAACACTCTCAGTGAAGTAGGTGTATCTGTCTCTAAGTCAACAGTAAAGAGAAGACTCCATGAAAGTAAATACAAAGGGTTCACATCTAGATGCAAACCATTCATCAATTCCAAAAATAGACAGGCCAGAGTTAAATTTGCTGAAAAACACCTCATGAAGCCAGCTCAGTTCTAGAAAAGTATTCTATGGACAGATGAGACAAAGATCAACCTGTACCAGAATGATGGGAAGAAAAAAGTTTGGAGAAGAAAGGGAACGGCACATGATCCAAGGCACACCACATCCTCTGTAAAACATGGTGGAGGCAAAGTGATGGCATGGGCATGCATGGCTTTCAATGGCACTGGGTCACTTGTGTTTATTGGATGACATAACAGCAGACAAGAGTAGCCGGATGAATTCTGAAGTGTACCGGGATATACTTTCAGCCCAGATTCAGCCAAATGCCGCAAAGTTGATCGGACGGCGCTTCATAGTACAGATGGACAATGACCCCAAGCATACAGCCAAAGCTACCCAGGAGTTCATGAGTGCAAAGAAGGGAATTTTGTTTACTTACCGTAAATTCCTTTTCTTCTAGCTCCAATTGGGAGACCCAGACAATTGGGTGTATAGCTATGCCTCCGGAGGCCACACAAAGTATTACACTAAAAGTGTAAAGCCCCTCCCCTTCTGCCTATACACCCCCCGTGCTCACGGGCTCCTCAGTTTTGGTGCAAAAGCAAGAAGGAGGAAAAAATTATAATTGGTTTAAAGTAAATTCAATCCGAAGGAATATCGGAGAACTGAAACCATTCAACATGAACAACATGTGTACACAAAAAACAGGGGCGGGTGCTGGGTCTCCCAATTGGAGCTAGAAGAAAAGGAATTTACGGTAAGTAAACAAAATTCCCTTCTTCTTTGTCGCTCCATTGGGAGACCCAGACAATTGGGACGTCCAAAAGCAGTCCCTGGGTGGGTAAATAATACCTCATAATAGAGCCGCAACCGGCTCCGTCCTACAGGTGGGCAACCGCCGCCTGAAGGACTCGCCTACCTAGGCTGGCATCTGCCGAAGCATAGGTATGCACCTGATAGTGTTTCGTGAAAGTGTGCAGGCTCGACCAGGTAGCCGCCTGACACACCTGCTGAGCCGTAGCCTGGTGCCGCAAAGCCCAGGACGCTCCCACGGCCCTGGTAGAATGGGCCTTCAGCCCTGAGGGAACCGGAAGCCCCGAGGAACGATAAGCCTCGAGAATTGGTTCCTTGATCCACCGAGCCAGGGTTGATTTGGAAGCTTGTGTCCCTTTACGCTGGCCAGCGACAAGGACAAAGAGTGCATCCGAGCGGCGCATGGGCGCCGTACGAGAAATGTAGAATCTGAGTGCTCTCACCAGATCTAACAAGTGCAAATCCTTTTCACATTGGTGAACTGGATGAGGACAAAAAGAGGGTAAGGAGATATCCTGATTGAGATGAAAGGGGGATACCACCTTAGGGAGAAAGTCCGGAACCGGACGCAGAACCACCTTGTCCTGGTGAAACACCAGGAAGGGGGCTTTGCATGACAGCGCTGCTAGCTCAGACACTCTCCGAAGTGAAGTGACTGCTACTAGGAAAACCACCTTCTGCGAAAGGCGTGAGAGAGAGATATCCCTCATTGGCTCGAACGGTGGTTTCTGAAGAACCATCAGCACCCTGTTCAGATCCCAGGGTTCTAACGGACGCTTGTAAGGAGGGACGATGTGACAAACCCCCTGCAGGAACGTGCGTACCTGTGGAAGTCTGGCTAGGCGCTTCTGAAAAAAGACAGAGAGCGCAGAGACTTGTCCCTTAAGGGAGCCGAGCGACAAACCCTTTTCCAATCCGGATTGAAGGAAGGACAGAAAAGTGGGCAAGGTAAACGGCCAGGGAGAAAAACCCTGAGCAGAGCACCACTACAGGAATATTTTCCACGTCCTGTGGTAGATCTTGGCGGACGTTGGTTTCCTAGCCTGTCTCATAGTGGCAATGACCTCTTGAGATAATCCTGAAGACGCTAGGATCCAGGACTCAATGGCCACACAGTCAGGTTGAGGGCCGCAGAATTCAGATGGAAAAACGGCCCTTGAGACAGCAAGTCTGGTCGGTCTGGTAGTGCCCACGGTTGGCCGACCGTGAGATGCCACAGATCCGGGTACCACGACCTCCTCGGCCAGTCTGGAGCAACGAGGATGGTGCGGCGGCAGTCGGCCCTGATCTTGCGTAACACTCTGGGCAACAGTGCCAGAGGAGGGAACACATAAGGGAGTTGAAACTGCGACCAATCCTGAACTTAGGCGTCTGCCGCCAGAGCTCTGTGATCTTGAGACCGTGCCATGAATGTCAGGACCTTATTGTTGTGCCGGGACGCCATTAGGTCGACGTCCGGCATTCCCCAGCGGCAACAGATCTCCTGAAACACGTCCGGGTGAAGGGACCATTCCCCTGCGTCCATGCCCTGGCGACTGAGAAAGTCTGCTTCCCAGTTTTCTACGCCCGGGATGTGAACTGCGGATATGGTGGAGGCTGTGGCTTCCACCCACAGCAGAATCCGCCGAACTTCCTGGAAGGCTTGCCGACTGCGTGTCCCGCCTTGGTGGTTGATGTATGCCACCGCTGTGGAGTTGTCCGACTGAATTCGGATCTGCTTGCCTTCAAGCCACGGCTGGAACGCCTTTAGGGCAAGATACACTGCCCTTATCTCTAGAACATTGATCTGAAGGGAGGACTCTGTCTGAGTCCAAGTCCCCTGAGCCCTGTGGTGGAGAAAGACCGCTCCCCACCCTGACAGGCTCGCGTCCGTCGTGACCACCGCCCAGCATGGGGGCAGGAAGGATTTCCCCTTCGACAGAGAAGTGGGGAGGAGCCACCACTGAAGGGAAGCTTTGGCTGCCCGAGAAAGGGAGACGTTCCTGTCGAGGGACGTCGACTTCCTGTCCCATTTGCGGAGAATGTCCCATTGAAGAGGGCGCAGATGAAACTGCGCAAAAGGAACTGCCTCCATTGCTGCCACCATCTTCCCTAGGAAGTGCATGAGGCGCCTCAGGGGGTGTGACTGACCATGAAGGAGAGATTGCACCCCTGTCTGTAGTGAACGCTGTTTGTTCAGCGGAAGCTTCACTATCGCTGAGAGAGTATGAAACTCCATGCCAAGATATGTCAGTGATTGGGCCGGTGTCAGATTTGACTTTGGAAAATTGATGATCCACCCGAAACTCTGGAGAGTTTCCAGAGCAATGTTCAGGCTGTGTTGGCATGCCCCTTGAGAGGGTGCCTTGACAAGGAGATCGTCTAAGTAAGGGATCACCGAGTGTCCCTGAGAGTGTAGGATTGCCACCACTGTTGCCATGACCTTGGTGAAGACCCGTGGGGCTGTCGCCAGGCCAAAAGGCAGTGCCACGAACTGAAGGTGTTCGTCCCCTATGGCGAAGCGCAGGAAGCGCTGATGCTCTGGTGCAATCGGTACGTGGAGATAAGCATCTTTGATGTCTATTGATGCCAGGAAATCTCCTTGGGACATTGAGGCGATGACGGAGCGGAGCGATTCCATCCAGAACCGCCTGGTTTTCACATGCTTGTTGAGCAGTTTTAGGTCCAGAACGGGACGGAAGGATCCGTCCTTTTTTGGCACCACGAACAAGTTGGAGTAAAAACCGTGACCCCGTTGCTGAAGAGGAACAGGGATCACCACTCCTTCCGCCTTCAGGGTGCCCACCGCCTGCATAAGAGCCTCGGCTCTGTCGGGGGGCGGAGATGTTCTGAAGAAACGAATCGGAGGACGAGAGCTGAACTCTATCCTGTAACCGTGAGATAGAATGTCTCTCACCCATCGGTCTTTTACTTGTGGCAGCCAGGTGTCGCAAAAGCGGGAGAGCCTGCCACCGACCGAGGATGCGGTTTGAGGATGCCGAAAGTCATGAGGAGGCCGCTTTGGGAGCAGTTCCTCCGGCGGTCTTTTTAGGACGTGACTTAGACCGCCATGCATCGGAGTTCCTCTGACCTTTCTGAGGCCTTTTGGACGAGGAAAATTGAGACCTGCCCGCGGTCCGAAAGGACCGAAACCTCGATTGTACCTTCCGTGGTTGAGGTCTGTTTGGTTTGGACTGGGGTAAGGATGAATCCTTTCCCTTGGATTGTTTAATGATTTCATCCAATCGCTCACCAAACAAGCGGTCGCCAGACAATGGCAAACCGGTTAAGAACTTTTTGGAAGCAGAGTCTGCCTTCCATTCACGTAGCCACATGGCCCTGCGGAGTACCACCGAATTGGCGGATGCCACCGCCGTACGGCTCGCCGAGTCCAGGATAGCATTAATGGCGTAGGACGCAAACGCCGACGCCTGATTGGTTAAGGACACCACTTGCGGGGCAGATGTACGTGTTACTGCATTAATCTGCGCCTGACAAGCTGAGATAGCTTGGAGCGCCCATACGGCTGCGAATGCTGGAGCAAAAGACGCGCCTATAGCTTCATAGATGGATTTCAACCATAGTTCCATCTGTCTGTCAGTGGCATCTTTGAGTGAAGCCCCATCTTCCACTGCAACTATGGATCTAGCCGCCAGTCTGGAGATTGGAGGATCCACCTTAGGACACTGAATGCAGCCCTTAACAACCTCGGGGGGGAAGGGATAACGTGTGTCCTTAAGGCGCTTGGAAAAACGCTTGTCTGGACAGTCTCGGTTTTTCTGGATTGCCTCTCTGAAGTCAGAGTGATCCAGAAACATATTTAATGTACGCTTTGGAAACCTGAAACGGAATTTCTCCTGAGAAGCAGACTCCTCAATTGGGGGAGCTGGGGGAGAAATATCCAACACCTGATTGATGGTCGCTATAAGGTCATTCACTACTGCGTCACCTTCAGGTGTATCTAGGTTGAGAGCGGTTTCAGGATCAGAATCCTGATCTGATACCTCCGCTTCATCCTCCAGAGAGTCCCCCTGCTGGGACCCTGAACAGTGTGATGAAGTGGAGGGAATTTCCCAGCGACCCCGCTTGGGCGGCCTGGGACTGCGGTCCGTGTCAGAGACCTCACCCTGTGACCTATGGGTTACCCCAGGGGCACTTTGCTGTTCCAAATGAGGGGGACCAGGGGTCAAGGTTTGGACAGTGCCCGGGGCCTGAATCACCGGTCTGGACTGCAATGCTTCCAGTATTTTAGCAGACCATTTATCCATACTCTCAGACAGTTTGTCAGCAAAGGCTGCAAACTCCGTCCCTGTCACCTGGACAGTGGTAGCAGGTGGTTCCACCTGGGCCACCTGTAGCAGAGGCTCCGGCTGAGTAAGTGCCACAGGGGCCGAGCATTGCACACAATGAGGGTCAGTGGAACCTGCCGGTAGTACAGCTGTACAAGAGGTACAGGTTGCAAAGTACGCCTGTGCTTTGGCACCCTTGCTTTTTGCGGATGACATGTTGTCTCCTCTGAGAACAACCAGGAGGGTATATAGCCAAAAATCAACAGAGCGACCGTACAGTGCAAATGTATAGCCTATAAGCCTATATATATATATATACACTTCGGTACTCAGTGGGGCCAGCACCACAGGTGCTGCTTACCGACCGCTGAGAGCGGTTGTGTGATCACCAGATTCCCTGCCTGGGTCTCCCTGTGTTGTCTCTCCTCTCCAGCGTCTGAATCGCTGACAGGAATGGCTGCCGGCGTTCTGTGGGGAGGAGGGGACCGTGGGCGTGCCCAAGAAAAGTGCGGGAATCTAGTGCCCCAGTGTACTGAGTGAGGAGGGAGGAGGATACTAATGTATGCTCCAGCCCTCGGCGCTGACGATCTGTGCAGCGTCCCGCCCTTCCCCTGACTGGCAGGCCTGTGGGCGGGAATAAACGACACTAGGCCGCAGAAGCCGGGGACTAAAGTTATAAGCGCGGCCGGCAATAAGCGCGGCCGCGCGGTAGTCCCCCGGCGCACTAACACCTCCAGCAGTGCTGGAAAGTGTCTGGCACAAGCGCCCCATGCGCGATAGTCCCTGGCGCACTAACACACCCAGTAGTGCTGGAAAGTGTATGGCACAAGCGCTCCATGCGCGATAGTCCCCGGTGCACTAACACACCCAGCAGTGCTGCAATGTGTATGGCACCAGCGCTCCATGCGCTGTCCCCACGGGGACACAGAGTACCTCACAGTAGCAGGGCCTTGTCCCTGACGATACCCGGCTCCTATCCAGCAGATTCCCAGGGGCTGCGGAGGGAGCACGGTCCCAGTGCCTGGAGACCGATCCGGATCCCACTTCACCCAGAGCCCATTAAGGGATGGGGAAGGAAAACAGCATGTGGCTCCTGCCTGTGTACCCGCAATGGGTACCTCAACCTTAACAACACCGCCGACAAAGTGGGGTGAGAAGGGAGCATGCTGGGGGCCCTGTTATGGGCCCTCTTTTCTTCCATCCGACCTAGTCAGCAGCTGCTGCTGACTAAGCTGTGGAGCTATGCGTGGATGTCTGCCTCCTTCGCACAAAGCATAAAAACTGAGGAGCCCGTGAGCGGGGGGGTGTATAGGCAGAAGGGGAGGGGCTTTACACTTTTAGTGTAATACTTTGTGTGGCCTCCGGAGGCATAGCTATACACCCAATTGTCTGGGTCTCCCAATGGAGCGACAAAGAAAAAGTGGAACATTCTGCAATGGCCAAGTCAATCACCAGATCTTAACCCAATTGAGCATGCATTTCACTTGCTCAAATCCAGACTTAAGACGGAAAGATCCACAAACAAGCAAGACCTGAAGGCTGCGGCTGTAAAGGCCTGGCAAAGCATTAAGAAGGAGGAAACCCAGCGTTTGGTGATGTCCATGGGTTCCAGACTTAAGGCAGTGATTGCCTCCAAAGGATTCGCAACAAAATATTGAAAATAAAAATATTTTGTTTGGGTTTGGTTTATTTGTCCAATTACTTTTGACCTCCTAAAATGTGGAGTGTTTGTAAAGAAATGTGTACAATTCCTACAATTTCTATCAGATATTTTTGTTCAAACCTTCAAATTAAACGTTACAATCTGCACTTGAATTCTGTTGTAGAGGTTTCATTTCAAATCCAATGTGGTGGCATGCAGAGCCCAACTCGCGAAAATTGTGTCACTGTCCAAATATTTCTGGACCTAACTGTATCTGGGGGGTATGCATAGTTATCCCCTGGCTCTGTTAGAATTAGCATAAGTATGACACAAATCGACCTTGCAGGACCTGTGGTGAGGTCATACCCATGTGACCAGAAGGGGCAGGGCCTCAGCTAACAGACAAATGTTGCTTACTTGTATTAGCTTTGTTGGCGGAGGTAACGCCCTTCTGGTCACATGAGTATGACCTCATCACAGGTGCTGCAAGGTCGATTGTATAATACTTATGCTAAATCTAACAGAGGGAGGGGATAACTATGAATACCCCCCAGATATTATCTGATCCTCAGCTGCTGTCACTCAACAAGCAGCTAATTTTATAATCTTTACTTTCTTGGATTTCAAAACCTAAACATCCAAGCTGACCACTACATGTATGTAGAGAATCAGCCTGATAGTACCAGTATAGCACTGGCTTTAGGTTATATACAAAAATCTTGGTGATTGGTTCCCTTTAAAGAAAAGGCATGACCACTGCGTGTGAATGCACCCTTATAAGTGATATGATCAAAACAAACAAAGCACTAAAGGAATGGTGTATTTTTGCTAGCGTTTCATTGCAAAATATAGCCATGTTACTAACCTCAAGTTCAAAGGAATGGAATAACGGCTGAGAATCTTCACATAAACCTGCAGAAACAGCAAATCCATCCTTTTGTGAGAAAATGTGCATGTCAGGCAGGGCATACAGTCTAAAAAGAGGTATTTAGTATATACTTTAACCCAATTAGTGATGAAGCCAATTTTTCCCTTAAAGGGATTGCATCCTTTTAATTAAATTTCTCCCATGGCTGCAGTTTGCTATAAAAAATAAACCCACTGTACTCATCTTGCCTGGGTTCACAGGGGTGTCTCCCATGCTTTTCCCAGTGACTTGCATTGTCTGTGACACTGACTTCACATTGACAGTGCGGCAGCCAATCAGCAATTTCAATTGCTCTCTGTAGACAGAAAGCCTCCCCTCCCTCAGAGCCCCTGAGCTGATTAGTTGTTGCCCTATCAATGTGACATTAGCGCCGCAGCCAATCCCAGACACCAGGAACAGAGGTGGAGATTGCAAGAGAGAATTTAATTGAAAGAGAACAATCTCTTTAATGACAGAGCCCCATTTTTCAAATACAACATGCCACTATGTGGCTATAGCTCAGGAATGCTTCTACAAGCATATCCCAGTGATTCTGAGATTGTTTTTCTGTGATAAATTGTACTTAATGTTAGTGGTAAACTACATTGATATATTTTTTATTTTTTAATAAAAAATTTGAAATTTCACAAATTTTGAAAAATTGTGCAATTTTCTAAATGTTTATATCCTTAGGCTGGACTCACAGGAACGTTTTAAAAAATGGTCCTATTCTCGTCCAGAATAGGACGATTTTTTCTCACTTGTCATCCGTGTGCTCTCCGTGTGTAACCCGTTTTTTTCTCAGCAGCAATTAGTCATTTACAGTCATGTACAGGAGCATTTAAAGTCATGTACAGGAGCTTTTACAGTATTCTCTGCTACATGATAGGATTGTATCCAAAAAAACTGACATCACTAGGATGGTCAGTGTGCCGTCCGTTTTTTTCCTCGCACCCATTGACTTGTATCGGCAAGTCTCTGACGTTTTCTGGATACAATCGCAGCATGTTGCGACTTTTCTCGCATCCAGATCTGGATGCAAGAAAACCTGACTCACTGCTCTCCCTCATTGACTAATATATAGATTTTCTCGCACTGCACTCATCCGTTTTTAATGCTCGTGTGAGCGTACCCTTAAAAGGAAACCTGACAGAGCCCCCAATGCTTTCCAACCCACCAGCATTTGCTTATACCTTGCCTAACATTTCCTTTATATTGTCTTACACATAAACAGATATTTAAGAAGAAGTCTTTAAAGTCCATGTTTAATATGCCAATTTCATTTTAACTAGTCAATTGGGCATTGGCTTCCCCAATCTATTGATCCCCTTAGTATGTTATCACACCAGGTTTACACATCTCAGCTTTAGAGGAGCATTATGCATGTCTGGAAGCAAAGGAGATCTGTTCCTGTGGCTGATCTTTGGCTCTGTCGTGGACGTCAGCTGTCTTCTTTGCATCCAGACATGCGCTGTGTGCCTCTGAACCTGGAAAGCATACACCCGCCTTCAGAGGCGCAGGGGCATGTAAACAAGAAACTTGCCCCCAATAAGCTACCTCAAAAGTCGCAAGCTGATGGTTTTACAATGGCTCTCACAGTCCCCTGATCTGAACATCATGGAAAATCTGTGTCTAGACCTCAAACAGCAGTGCATGCAAGACAAGCCAGGAATCTCACAGAACTGGAATACTTTTCCAAGGAAAAATGGATGAAAATCCTTCAAACAAGAAGTGAAACACTCTTGGCATTTACAAGCTGTTATGTCGCGGGCGGAGGAGGGGACGCTGCACTCTCCCACTGCTCGGGTCCGGCTGCCGCTGATACTGCGGCCGCTGCTGCTCGGTGGCTCGAGCGAGGGGCCGGATCCCGGGGACTCGAGCGGCGTTCCTCGCCCGTGAGTGAAAAGGGGTTTGGTTTTGAGGATTTATTGTCCGTGACGCCACCCACGGTTGTGGGGATTTCTGGTAACACCACCGCTGCTCTGTATGGGGATCCCGGGAGCGGTGACAGGGAGCAGCAGAGTTGTTAGTTCTCCCCTCCGTGGGTAGGGGTTGGTTGTCCCGGGGCCCAGTGATGGGGTGGAGGATGAGGGATGGCAGGCCAGGTGTGGGGCCTGGTGAGGTGCAGGGTCGCGGGGGCAGCGCTGTGCCTCACGGCACGGTGGTACTCACTCAGCCTGAGACGGTGACACAGTTCTCGGTAAAACACACGGCTGGAAAGACGGTTCCCACGGACGGCTGCTGTTGCTTTTCCCCGGTAGTTAACGGTGACTGTCTCTTTCCCTGCACCTTGTGTAATGTTGGTAGCGATGGGTTCCCACCGGTAACCCGCTCCCCGACTTGGATATGGGCCGGAGGAGCCCCTCTTTGCCCGCAGGCGCTGGCCCTGAGAAACTGGTGCCTTGGCGGTGGCGGTGTCTCTCTCATACGGTTGGACTGTTGCCTTCAATTGGGACTTAGTTGTTTGGAGACCCGGAGGTCCCCTTCACTGACGGATTTGGCAAATTCACGGCGACTCCTAGCCTTGCCGGGATCCGAAAGGCCCCTGCCAATGGTGCTGGCTTCTCCTTGTGTACCGGTCCGGTATCGCCGGGTCACCACCCGTCCACGGTCCTCACGGCACCTCCGATAGGCCACTCCTGCAGACGGTCACCGCCGTCTGCTAACCTTGCTGTCTCCGTCCGGGTCACACACCCGGACCAACTTCAGGCTCTGTTGCTGTCACTTTTCTCCTTTCACTTCCACCTCTCCAACTCAACTTCAACTAACTCCTCTGCACTCAAGCTCTGCCTGAGCTGAACTCCCTCTAACTAACTAACTGCCTGTGTTTTTCCCTCCTCCAGGACTGTGTACTCCTTGGTGGGTGGAGACCAACCGCCTGGCTCCACCCCCTGGTGTGGACATCAGCCCCTGGGGAAGGCAACAAGGATTTCTGGTTTAGCTTTGATGTGCCTAACCGGGGTGTAGGGTGTGGTGATGTCATTACCTGTGACCCCTGGCTTGTCCAGGGCGTCACAGTTATACCTGCAAAAAAGGGGTGCTATTAGGTACTAACGATGCAGGGTGCCAAAACCTTTGCACGAGCACATTCATGTTTTGTTAATTTAAAAGACGGGAGAAAAAATTGTTTTGCCTAAAATACAAAGGAAATGTGTCATCTTTAACTTTATGCCTTTTAGAGATCATTCCATCTTCAACTTGCTTAACTGTTCCCAGTAACAGTCATTTTGACCAGGGATGCCCAAAATTTTGCATGCCACTGTACGTGGGTGATGAGCACATTGAACCCATATCTGCATCATAAAACTTTATAACATTGAGACATGAGAACAATTTACAGGAAAATTAAGTTTTAGCCTCAAATTTGAGGTTTTCCAGAGTATAATAGAAGAAAATTAAACAATTTATACAGTTTCTCTTGAATGTGGTCATACCCCATATCTGGTTGAAAATTACTGTTTCGAGGTACGACAGGACTCAGAAAGGAAAGATCGTTATTTTAGTTTTTGGAACACAAGTCTGACTAGAATACATTGCAGACACCATGTTGAATTTGCAGAGCCCCTGAGGTAACAAAAAAAAAAAGCAGAAATCTTCCATAAGTGACCCCATTTTGGAAACTAAAACTACAGGTGCTTTATAGAATTTCATTATATTATGGAAAACTAATGTTTGTTTGTGTTTGTAAAATGTTAATTTAGCCTCAAATTCTTTATTTTCACAACGATTAATACTAGAAAATGGATGCAACAATTTGTTATGACATTTTTACCATAAGTGGTTGTAAACTTCTGTTTGAGCACATAGCAGGACTAGAATGGTAAGGAGCGCTACTTGGCTTTTAGAATGCAGATATTGTTTGAAAAGATTGTGAGTGCTATTAGCAGAGCCCATGAGGTGACAGAACAGCACAAAAATCCCAACAAGTGACTCAATTTTGGAAACTACACTACTGGAGACATTCATCATGGTGCAGAGTGAGTATTTTGTTTCCACAAGTGTCTCATGGAATTTTATAGCATTATATATTATTTTGAAGCATTAGTACATAATTATTTTTTTTTAAACCCTAAAGTGTTACATTAGCTGCTAAATTATCATTTTAACTAGGGATAAAGAAAACGGACCAAACAATTTATTTTTAAGTTTCTCCTACACATGGTGATGTGCCCCATGTCATCAGAAACTACTGTTAAATCCCATGGTGGGGCTGAGAAAAAAGCAGCGCTATTTCACTTTTGGAACTTTTTGGTGAAATAGTTTGCGGGTGACATTTGGAGAGTCCATAAGGATATAGAACAGCAGAAAAATCTAACAAGTTACCGTATTTTTCGGACTATAAGACGCACCGGACTATAAGACGCACCCTTGGTTTTAGAGGAGGAAAATAGGAAAATAAAATTTTAAGCAAAAAATGTGGTCATGACACACTGTCATGGGGCGAGGATCTGCTGCTGACACTGTTATGGGGGTAATGTCCCCAAATTCTCTACTAAGGTGCCGCATCCTGGTAATGATCCTCCCTGCCTGGTATATACAGTATATGTCCGTCATCCTGCTATATACCGTAATCCTGCCATATGGCCGCATCCTGCTATATACTGGCATGTGGCCGCATCCTGCTATATAACCCATCATGGCATATGGCCCCATCCGGCTCATAATATGCCCCCATCCAGCTCATAATATGCCCCCATCCGGCTCATAATATGCCCCCATCCGGCTCATAATATGCCCCCATCCGGCTCATAATATGCCCCCATCCGGCTCATAATAAGCCCCCATCCGGCTCATAATATGCCCCCATCCGGCTCATAATATGCCCCCATCCGGCTCATAATATGCCCCCATCCTGGTGTATGGCCGCATCCTGTGGCACATAAAAAAAATAAACGTTCATACTCACCTCACTTTACCTCACTCCCTGCAGCATCGCTCGTCCTCCTGTCTGTGTCAGCGGCAGCGCCGCTGATTGGAGCCGTCCCCATTACCCTGCTGGATCGCGATCATCTCCTGTGTCTGTGCCAGTGTCCCGGCGGCTGCGTGTGGACACGTGAGCACAGCGATGACGTCATCGCTGTGCGCGCCGCTAGTCTCCACTCAGCCGCCGGCACAAACACAGGAGATGATCGCGATCCAGCAGGGTAATGGGGACGGCTCCAATCAGCGGCGCTGACGCTGACGCAGACGGGAGGACGAACGATGCTGCAGGGGAACGGTGAGTACTGTACACTGATTCACTGCTCCCCGCGCTGATCATGATGCACGGGGTGTAGTGAATACAGCCGCACATGATCACTGCAGGCCGTAGTTGCCAGGGGCGATCATGCGAGCCGGCTGCTTATCCCCCGCCCATCATCCCGCCCACCTGTCAGCGCCGGCTTCAGCGCTGAGGGATGAGGGGCGGGGATGGGCGTGCATATTAAATGAGCGGGTCCACGTGGTCACGGCAGGCTGCTACAGCCTGCTCGTGCCCCCGATGACCCGCTCCACCGCAGCACCCACATTCCCCGCAGCCACATTCAGACCATAAGACGCACCCCCACTTTCCCCCAACATTTGGGGGAAAAAAAGTGCGTCTTATGGTCCGAAAAATACGGTACCTTACTTTGGAAAATAGACCACCTAATAATTCATCTGCGGATGCAGTGATTATTGTGGCCCAACAGGCATTTTCCAGAAAAAAGCATGCAGTGGTTGCTGCAGAGTGAAAATTGCAAATATGTCATTCTAGTGCCCAAGTTGTACTTCTGGAGACATGCACCCCATAACTTGTTAAGTAGGCTATCCCCACTATAGAAATTACCAAACAAGTGAACGCTAACTGAGGGCCTCTGAAGTGAGGTGGGCATTTGGATTCCTAAGCACAGATTTCACTGACTTATTTGAAAGAAGAGGTGTAAACCATGTTGCTTTTCCAGAGCGTTTGTGCTACCAGTAACGTAGAGTCACCCTATTTTTCCATTGAGAGATGATAGACCTGAGTGGGGATTTGTTTTCGCTGGACCAGCTGAAGTTTTAATTGTTACCATTTTGATCAGGTTTAAGGCTCGGTTCACATTTATCTTAAGTTGGCGATTCCGTCTAAATCACATCTCAAAAAAAGTGATTCAGACAAAAAAATCCTTATTAGAACCATTCACTATAAAGCCTCATTCACTGTCCGTGTTGCACTTAAGCGTGATATCTGTTTTTCTCATGGATACAACACGTACACATTATAATCTATGGCTGCTTTCACACCTCCGGTTTTTGCTATGCGGCACAATCCGGCACTTTGCAGGAAAATCGCAACCGGTTTTTTTGGCTGCCGGTTGCGATTTTCCTGCATAGACTTTAATTAGTGCCGCATTGTGCCGCATGGCCTTGCGTTCCGTCCGGTTTTTGACGCATGCGGCAGATTTAGCCGATGCGGCGGCCGGATGGAACGTTGCCTGGCACGTTTTTTCGTGCGGCAAAAAAAAACGCATCGCGCCGCATTCGGCCGATGCGGCGCATTTTTCAATGCATGCCTATGGCGGCCGGATGCGGCAATAACCGCATCCGGCCGCCGCATGCGGTTTTTGCCACTGCGCATGCTCAGTAGCATGCCGCAAGCGGCAAAAACCGGACTGGCCGCAAAGGAAAAACTTATGCAAAGGATGCGGTGTTTTCACCGCATCCGTTGCATAGCTTGCACAGCCGGATTGAGCCGCAGAGCTCAAGCCGGATGTGTGAAAGTAGCCTATGGGGCTATTCACATGTCCTTCATTTTACACAGACCGTTTGTCCATGCAAATCACACGGATACATATCCATTTTTTTCCAGCATCAAAGATGCAAAGGGCCTATGCAAGTCTATGGGTCCATGAAAAACGCGTACATGACAAGGATGGCATCAGTATATAATCCATGTGCCATCCGTGTGGTCTACATATTTAACATGGCGAAGCATAGGTGAAGCATTGTCATTATTTATTTAGCCATCCGTGAAAAAACACTGATGACACACTGATAAAACTGACACACAGATAACACAGTGATATAAAATAATTATAACTCCTACACCATTTTACATGTACATGCTTAAATACGGACATGAATGAGGCCTATTGAGGCAGACTGAGCCACCTTGGACTCATTCTAGCCTCTGTGCGGGTGGTGTAGGTGGTGTCTGTATTTTTAGGCATGTACTGAACTGTGGTCGACCACACTTTTGTATGCTTAAAACTTATTAGGAACAAAGGCAAGATGGATTCCAAAGTGAGTCCATCTGTCTCATCAACATAAGAGGTTCTATAAAAGGTTCTCTCTGAATTGAGTTTTTTGGTGATTTAGAATTAAACCCCCAAAGTACGTTTACAGCATAAAGCACAGGATAAATGTGAACTGAGCCCTAAACTGAATTTTAAGAGACAGATTGAACAATTGAACAGCAGTTCAATACTTCTTTATTAATTTGTTTTATGGCACGCACGGTACAGTGTAAGGGAGAATACAAATGCATTCCTCAAGTCACTGTGATTAGCGCAATAACAAATTTCTACTATTTATATATTTTCTTACTTTTACACTGAATACAAATTTAATTTAATTTTATGAACAATAGTTTTTTGTTGCCATATTCTGGGAACTATATCACTTTTGATTTTTATCCGATAGAGCTGTATGAAGGCTTAATTTTTTGCATGATGAGTTGATGTTTTCATTGGTGTCACTTGAACATGGACCAGTCCATTGATGCGCTTACTTTCTAAGGCTATGTGCCCACGTAGCGTCGAGGTCCTTGCATTTCTAAACGCACCCTCTGGCAGTAATTGATTTTGTCAAAGTTGCTTTTGACCACAAAATAGCGCTAAAAACTCATGCGTATTTACCGCGTTTTTGATGCATTTGTAGCGCTTTTTACATGCTTTTCCACCTGCGTTTTGACAGATACGTTTTGAACATCAGGACACTGCTAAATAAAGTTTAATCTTTCAAACACAGTGAAAAAAAGAGAAAAAAAACCCAAACATTAATATAAAGAATTAATCAAGAAAATAGACATATTTCATTAAATTATAGCGGTAATATACTATTTATTGAAAAAATAGCAATAACTTCTTATTTTTCATTAATTTAATTGTCGGATTATGTGTGTGTGTAAAGGGACAAATGAAATCATTATTTTGATGTCCAAAAAGCATGCGTTTATGTACTCCAAAACGCATGTTTTCTGCACCTAAAAAGCAGGTAAAACGCTGGAATTTTGATGTTTCTTGGTTACTCCCTGTTTCTCATTGACTTCTATGTTATCTAAACGCACCTCAAATGGCAAAAACAATTGACATGCTGCTTTTTTAAACGCATGTTTTTTGCCACAAAATATGCAAATTAAACGCAGCATTTTGAACTGCGTGGTGGGCACAAGAAATCCCTATTTCTCAGACTTTGCTGGGAAATCAAAACGCATGCATTTTGGCATTAAAAAGGTGCAGTTGAAAACGCTGCAGAAAACATGTAAAAACGCATCGTGGGCACATAGCCTCCTTACACTAGTCTTAAATTCTGCCCCTAGATGTGAATGACTGCACTGCTGGCGTCATCACAGTTTGCTCTCCTCCCATCATCTTTCTTTACTTGTCACAGTTCTGCTCTGCAGTGGGATAATCGGAGAGATGTGACAAAGCAACGTTTCTATGTCCCATTCAAACCGTAGCTTACTCTGACAATAACAGCTTACCATAGATGGGAAATCTGTAAGTTAGAAACATTTTTATTCTGGATTGCTTTCTTACAGTGTACCAGAGGAGCAGCTGCACATAAAATTATGCAGCTACAGGTTAGGTATCCAGCCCCCTTTTCTACTGTGTCTGGATATATACACAGCAATTGGTGAGGAGAGAACAAGAAGGCTGTGAGGATCAGGAGTCAGTCATAGAAGTGTATAAGTAGCAAAAATCTAATGTACATTTGAGAGGGATGTTATACACTTTAATATTTTCCTTCTGTACCATTACAATTGAGCAAAAATGCTTAAAAAAAATCGGATCATAATTGCACCTGCAGTCCAAAAAAAAGTGCACTAACTACAGATATATAAGTGAACATACAGTAAGTTCCTTTGCAGAGAGAAATAGCAAAGTAGAAACTTACCCCTTATAAAATCATGTGGAAATATATTATTACTGGGGAATTTATTGAGTGACTTAACCCCATAGCGACGGCCTAACGTCTCAAGACGTCGGAAAAACAGGGTACTTATTCTGTTCCGACGTCTTGAGACATCAGGCCGGAAAAAGCTTGTAGCGCCCCCCCAGTGACGAAAAATCTCGGGGGTTTCAGCTACCGGAGGTAGCTGAGACCCCCAAGATTATGAATCGGGGTTTTTTTTTTGGCCCCCGATAATGTGATCGCCGGTATACACCGTATACCGACGTACACATAAAAAAAAAAAAAAAAAAGGCAAATAATACTGATTTCTTTCTCATCGGACATGATCAAACATGTCCGATGAGAAAGAAATATAATCCTTTAGTGCCCCCAAAGCCCCCGATACCGGAGAAACCAA
The DNA here is from genome assembly GCF_048569485.1 of Anomaloglossus baeobatrachus. NCBI lineage: Eukaryota > Metazoa > Chordata > Amphibia > Anura > Aromobatidae > Anomaloglossus > Anomaloglossus baeobatrachus. The sequence goes on from NC_134353.1 coordinate 852,842,915, forward strand.
CCCCCACCCCCACCGGACATCCAAAATGGCGCCGCCGCGCGCCGAAAACTGCCGCCGCCGCCGGCTCTGCATTCATTTCCCTCCGATCTGAAATCAAACATTTCAGATCGGAGGGAAATGTCCTCCCCCTGACCCCTCCTCCGGTGCACCGGAGATCTCTGGTCCCCGGAGCCCCCTCCGGTTCTCCAGAGCGCTCCCCCTTCCCCCCTCCGGAGCATGCAGGATGTCGGCGTGCAGCGGCCGCATTCATCCTGCTCTTTCTGCCGCATGTGACACGTCACATGCGGCAGAAAGGTGTCCCCAGGTCCCGCCGTCACCCCCCGTCACTCCCCACCCCCCAGCCCCCGCCCCCGGTCTTACGTTACCTGGCGGCTGTTGCTGCTCAGTCCCCGCGATCACTCCCTCTGGAAAGCTGGAGGCGCATGCGCAGACAGCGGCTGTCAGCTGGATCCCTGCAAGCAGGGACGCTGACGTCGCTGCTGCACAGGCTGCTCCACTGTGGACCGGGGGAGAGTGAGTGCAGTAATCACCAGCCACACTCCTCACATGGAGTGACTGCTGTTCCAGAAAATGGGGGGTACGTTCTGTGAGCATACCCCTCATATTCTGGAATGAGGTTACTGCAGGTCACTCTGCCCGAGGTTGGACCGGGGCAGTGTGAGTGCAGTATTCTCAGATTACTGCACCCACACTGCTCATGGAGAGCTTGCTCTTCCAGAAAATGGGGGATACGTTCCCTGAACGTGCCCCCCATATTCTAGAAGGTCCAGAGTCGCCGAGGGACCTCCAAAATGGATTACAGCGACCGAAATGTATTTATTTTCAATAAATTGGTTTTTACCAAGAAATGAGGAATGTTTCGTAGAGGTTTTTTTTCAAATAAATTTTTTTTTTGTCTTTATTTTTTTCTATTACTGACTGGGTTAGTGATGTCGGGTATCTGTTTAGATGCCGTGACATCACTAACCCCAGGGCTTGATGCCAGGTGACATTACAGCTGGTATCAACCCGGTATATTACCCAGTTTGCCACCGCACCAGGGCGCGGGATGAACTGGAGCGAAGCGCCAGGATTGGCGCATCTAATGGATGCGCCACTTCTGGGGCGGCTGCGGCCTACTATTTTTAGGCTGGGAAGAGTCCAATAACCATGGCTCTTCCCACCCTGAGAATACCAGACCCCAGCTGTCCGCTTCACCTTGGCTGGTGATCTAATTTGGGGGGGACCCCACGTTTTGTTTTTTGTTTTGTTTTTTTTAAAAACGCCTGGGGAGCCCTCCAAATTGATCACCAGCCAAGGTGAAGCTGTCAGCTGTGGTTTGCAGGCTACAGCTGTCTGCTTTACCCTAGCTGGCTATCAAAAATAGGGGGGACCCCACGTCGTTTATTTTAATTATTAATTTTTTGGGGGGCTAAATACAAGGCTAGGCACCCTTTAGTGCCACATGAAAGGCACTAAAGGGCGCCAGCTTAGAATATGCAGGGGGTGGGACGTTATATATGTTTGACATCTATCCATTCATCCATTGTAGCATTTTACGCTGTGTGCCCACAATCAGGGTTTGCAGCGTTTTGGGCGCAGAGTGTTTTCCCTGCATCCATAGCGCTGCATTGTGCAGTAGAAGCACAATGGAAGGATTTTTAGAAATCCTATGCCCACTGTGCTTCTTTTCACCGCAGCATAAACCGACCTGTGGTGCAGCTTCCCGAGCCTCCGCATGTCAATTTATGCTGCGGAGACAAGAGTGTTGTCTGCAGGTAGCATAGAGCTCCACAGCAGCCTGAACCCAAATCGTGGGCATTGGCAGCTGCGTTCTCCCGTGGACAACACTCACATCTCTGCAGGAAGGCTGACACTGTGTACTAGACGCCGTGTCGCTGGATCATGGCCACATAGCCTAAAAGCGAGAAATTTGTTGCTACAGCAACATTTTTGTGAAGTACCTGTGGATTCAAAATGCTTACTATACTCCTGAATAAAATCCAGTTTCCAAAATGGGGTCACTTGTGGGGGGTTTCTGCTGTATAGGTACCCACGGGGCCCTGCTAATGTGACATGGTGCCCGCAATTTATTTCAACTTTTCCAGAATTCAAATGGTGTTCCTTCCATTCCAAGCCCTCCCATTTATCCAAACAGAGGTTTTTGGCCACATGTGGGGTATCCCTGTGCTCATATGACATTGGATAACAACCTGTGGGGTCCACGGTTTGTTGTTGCCTCTTGAAAACGTAAGAAATATGATGCTAAAGCAACATTTTTGTGAAAAAAATGAAAATTTTCAATATGGCAACCTAAGCTTATCAAATTCTGTGAAGTACTCTTGGATTCAAACTGCTCTTATACACCTAGATAAAAGCCTTGAGGGGTCTTGTTTCCAGAATGGGGTCACTTGTGGGAAACCTCCACTGTTTAGGCACCTTAGGGGCTTTCCAAATGCAACATAGCGTCCGCTAATGATTCCAGCCAATTGTGCAGTCAAATGGCGCTCCTTCCCTTCCAAGCCCTGCTGTGCACCCAAACAGTTGATTTTCATCACACATAAGGTATCAGCATACTCATGAGAAATTGCACAATAAATTTTATGCTGAATTTTTTCCTTTTACACTTGTAAAAAAAAAAGCTACCTGGTTGAAGTAACAATTTTGTGGTAAAAATGTATTATTTTTTTTCACAGCTCAACATTATAAACTTCTGTGAAGCACCTGGGGGTTCAGGGTACTCACCAAACATCTAGATAAATTCCTTCAGGGGTCTATTTTCCAAAATGTGGCCACATGTTTAGGAGCTTCACTGTATAGACACCTCAGGGGCTCTCCTAATGCAACATAGCGTCCGCTATTGATTCCAGACAATTTTGCAGTCAAATGGCGCTCCTTCCCTTCAGAGCCCTGTCATGCGCCCAAACAGTTGATTTCCACCACATATAAGGTATCGCCAAACTCAGGAGAAATTGCACAATAAATTTCATGGTGATTTTTTTCCTGTTACCCTTGTGAAAAAAAAAGCTGCCTGGTTGAAATAACAATTTTGTGGTAAAAGTTTATTTTTTTATTTTCATGGCTCAACGTTATAAAATTCTGTGACGCACCTGGGAGTTCAGGGTACTCACCAAACATCTAGATAAATTCCTTGAGGGGCCTAGTTTCCAAAATGGGGTCACTTGTGCGGGGTTTCTGCTGTTTAGGTACCTTAGGGGACCTCCAAATGCGACATGGTGCCCGCAATCTTTTTCAGCCAAATTTCCTTTCCAAAATTCAAATATTGCTCCTTTCGTTCCAAGCCCTCCCATTTGTCCAAACAAAGGTTTCAGACCACATGTGAGGTACCACCGCGCTCATAAAAAAGTGGTTAACAAACCTTGAGGTCAAATGTTTGGAATTACCTCTTGAAAAAGTGAGAAAATTGATGCTAAAGCAACATTTTTGAGAAAATTATTAAAATTTTCAATATGACAACGTAACGTTAACAAAATCTGTGAAGTACCTGTGGATCTAAAATGCTCACTATACCCCTAGATAGAAGCCTTGAGGGGTCTAGTTTCCAAAATGGCGTCACTTGTGAGGGGTTTCTTCTGTTTAGGTACCTTAGCGGACCTGTAAATGCAACATGGTGCCCGCAATCTATTTCATCCAAATTTGCTTTCCAAAATTCAAATATTGCTCCTTCTGTTCCGAGCCCTCCCATTTGTCCAAACAGAGATTTCTGATCACATGTGGGGTATCGGCGCGCTCATAAGAAAGTGGGGAACAAGTTTTGTGGTCCATTTTGTTGTGTTATTTCTTCTAAAAGTGAATAAATTTGGATTAGAGCAACATTTTTAGGTAAAATTTAATTTTTGCTTTTTTTCATTCCATATTGCTTTTGTTCATGTGAAGCACCTGAAGGGTTAATAAACTTCTTGAATGTGGTTTTGAGTACTTTGGAGGGTGCAGTTTTTAGAATGGTGTCACTTTTGGGTATTTTCTGTCATCTAGGCCTAATGAAGTCACTTCAAATGTGATGTGGTCCCTAAAAAAATGGTTTTGTAAATTGATGTAAAAATGAGAAATCGCTGATAAACTTTGAACTCTTCTAACTTCCTAACAAAAAAAAATTTTGTTTCCAAAATTGTGCTGATGTAAAGTAGACATGTGGGAAATGTTATTTATTAACTATTTTGTGTCACAGAAATCTCTGGTTTAACGGTATAAAAATTCAAAAGTTGAAAATTGCTAAATTTTCAAAATCTTTGCCAAAATTCAATTTTTTTCATAAATAAACGCAAAAAATATTGTCCTAAATTTGGTACTAACATGAAGTCCAATATGTGACGAAAAAACAATCTCAAAATCACCAGGATCCGTTGAAGCGTTCCAGAGTTATAACCTCATGAAATGACACTGGTCAGAAGTGCAAAATTTGGTCTGGTCATTAAGGTGAAAATTAGCTCCGTCACTAAGGGGTTAATAAATGTGATTGGTCTAATCTTCTATGGCATAACATAATTAGTATTTTTCTCTATGAACGACCAGTTTACTGATGAATCGTACCAGTAAGATCCTTGGAAGGCAGAGATGGACCACTATCATTATAAGGTGGAAGTCTTTCCAAGTTCCTAAAACAATGATAGATTAAAAATGCATAGTAATGTAAGTATACATTCATTTATTATAAATACGGTTACTGTGCTTTTTAATTACCTAGACTGCATTACTTGCAATCATAAAGCCTTATTCTAGGTCAATTGCAAATGAATTACTCAATTTTCATATCAACTTCAGTAAAATAAACTCAAAGCATAAACATTTGCAATATATAGCAACTATTAAAATAAATGCATTTAGTCAGCTACAGTCTTATCACTGAATTTTAGAAATACATTTTGATTTATCTTTATTACAGCATTTCCACAGCTTTTATAGTTAGTAAATTAAATTCTTAATGTTTAATAAGTACAGTTTGGCTAGGAAAACTATTGAATGCTATTTTAAGATATTTTTAGTTTGTAGGTGTGAGAAAAGTTCAATTTACTTTAGAGAATGCAGAATTGATGAGTTAATCTTTCATGTCACATAGTTCTTTTTCCCCTAAAATACTGGAATGATTCCTTGACCACTTTATATCAGATGATTGCGGAGGACCCCAGAAGTATGTGGAAGTATATCACCTGCTGGATCAGCTTTACTGTGCACTTGTGATCCTTTACAGGTTCGAAACACGTAATACTCCCAAGTGTTATGTGCCTTTTTAATTATTTTTTTTGCCTTGGATAAAGCACTGATATGCTCTTTTACATTATTTTAAAAAATAAACATGAAAACATCAATTGTTTTAACCCCTTAGTGACGGAGCTAATTTTCACCTTAACCCCTTCACGACCTTTGACAGATCTAGCCATCATGGTGCCCTGGTACTAAAGACCCATGACGGATAGATCAGTCATGGCGAAATCGCGGCCCCGGAGTCACGGTAACCGCGATCGGTTTTCAAAAACTGTAGATTCGGGAAGGAGAGGACTTTTACCTGACCTCAGGAGGGGTGGTGTCTCCTTCCCGGACCTATGGAGGCTGTGATTGGCTGACGAACGCCGCTCAGCCAATCACAGCCAGTGTAATGTTTCAGCCATTGAAAATGGCTGAAGCACTGAAATCCAGCTATGGTCAGTACAGCTGCAGCACTGGCCATTGTCTGGAGCTCGGTGAGCTTTACTGCACCCGCCCCCAACTCTGATTGGAGAGATCGGCCTTGTGACCGATCTCTCCAAGCACCGTGCATCTGGGACCGGGTGAGCTGTAGATCGCTCTTCTCAGATTCTCCCTCCATGGAATCTGAGGAGAGCGATCCCTGCGGGTGCCCATCTGTGAGTCATAGCCCCCGATCCACCGCTGTCCTCCATCTGCTTCGCCCCTGCATGTGACGCAGCTACTCTCCCGCTGCGCCCCTGCATCTGCCGCCGCTGCTCCGCAGAAAAAGAGCAGCAGCGTCAGATGCAGGGGGGCATCTGACGCCGCTGCTCTCCTCCCACGGTGCCCCCCCCTGCGTCTGACGCCGCTGCTCTCCTCCCACTGCGACCCCCCTGCATCTGACGCCGCTGCTTTCTTTCTGCTGCCTCCTTGTATCCGCCGCTGCATCTCCCGCTCCTCTCTCCCCATCAGCCACCGCACTCTCCCCATCAGCCTCTTCCCCCCTTATCTGCTGCTTGCTCTCTCCCATCCCCTTAATCCTCTGCATCCTCTCCCACCTCTCCCCCCCCCCCGGATTTGCTGCAATCCTGCTGCCTAGATCCATTCTGTAAGGTAGCTATCCCCAATTTCACCTCCCACTCCCCTTCCACCCTCCCCCCATCCTCCACCGCTTTTGCATCCGTTGCGCCCTCACCCATCCTCCGCTCCTCCATCCGCCGCGCCCTCTCCCATCCTCCGCCGCGCCCTCTCCCATCCTCCATCCATCTTTTTTTCCATCCCACCTAATCCTCCCCTTTTTGCAGCACATCCGTGCGTTCGTCCTGATTTTTTTTCCTGTAAACTAAGAAAGAAATACAAATAAACTTAGTTTAGGGCCAGTAAAATTATACTGTAGTAATCGTCAACTACAGTATTTTTTACTGAATATTGTAAGGATCAGCCCAGTGCCACACATGAGAGCGATGCACAAGTTTCACATCGCATCATCCGGCATGGTCGCTCTCTTCCAGACAGGAGTGTGCGGCTGTGCCGCGTGATGCGATGCGAGATTTGTGCATCGCTCTCATGTGTGGCACTTGCCTTAGTGTCAGTTGCAGGCGCTCATATTTTTTTTTTTTTTTTTTTTTTCTGACGTCTGTATTTTTTATTTCGCCAAACTAATATTTTTTTGTATGGGGGGGGGTGTCTAGTTTCCAACATGGGGTCACATGTGGGGGGAGCTCCACTGTTTGGGCACATCAGGGGGATCTCCAAACGCAACATCGTGCGGCTAATGATTACAGCTAATTTTCCATTTAAAAAGTCAAATCACGCTCCTTCCCTCTGGAGCTCTGCCGTGCGCCCAAACAGTGGTTTTCTGCCACATATGAGGTATTAACGTACTCAGAACAAATTGCCCAACAAATTTTGAGGTCCATTTTATCTTGTTACCTGTGTAAAAATTAAAAAATGGAGCCTAAAATAACATTTTTTGTGGAAAAAAAAAGTACTTTTTTTGTTTTTATGCCTCAATGTATGAAGCACGTGAGTGTTCAAAGTGCTCATTAGCCATCTAGATTTATGCCATGGGGGGGTCTAGTTTCCAAAATGAGGTCACTTGTGGGGGAGCTCCATTGTTTAGGCACCTCAGGGGGTCTCCAAACGCAACATGGCGTACGCTAATAATTCCAACCAATTTTGCTGTGAAATGGCGCTCCTTCTCTTCTGAGCCCCGCCGTGTGCCCAAACAATTACTTTCCACCACATATGAGGTATCTGTGTACTCAGGAGAAATTGCACAATACATTTTAATGGTGCAATTTTCCTGATACCCTTGTGGAAAAAAAAAAGCTACTTGTTTGAAATATTAATTTTTTTTTTACCATGAAATTGTTATAATATAATATAATATTTTTTATATATATATATATATATATATATATATATATATATATATATATATAAAAAATATTATATTATATTATATTATATTATATTATAACAATTTCATGGTAAAAAAAAAATTAATATTTCAAACAAGTAGCTTTTTATATATATATATATTTTCACGGCTGAACATTCTAAACTTTTGTGAAGCCTCCAGGGGTTCAAAGTGTTCAGTACACATCTAGATAAAATTCTATGAGGGGTCTAGTTTCCAAAATGGGTCACTTGTGGGGGAGCTCCATTATTTAGGCACCTCAAGGGGTCTCCAAACACAACATAGCATCCGCTAACGATTCCAGACAATTTTGCGTTTGAAAAGTCAAATGACGCTCCTTGCCTTCCGAGCCCTGCTGTGCGCCCGAACATTTGATTTCCACCACATATGAGGTATCTGTGTACTCAGGAGAAAATGCACAATGCATTTTATGTTGCAATTTTTCCTGATACCCTTGTGAAAAAAAAACTACCTGGTTGAAGTAACAATTTTGTGGTAATTTTTTATTTTTTTTTTATTTTCACGGCTTAAAGTTAACTTTTGTGAAGCCCCCAGAGGTTAAAAGTGCTCAATAAACATCTAGATAAATTCCATGAGGGGTCTAGTTTCCAAAATGGGGTCACTTGTGGGGGAGCTCCATTGTTTAGGCACCTCAGGGGGTCTCCAAACGCAACATCGCATCCGCTAATTATTCCAGACAATTTTGCTTTCAAAAATTCAAACGATGCTCCTTCTCTTCCGAGCCTTGCAGTGCGCCCAAACAATTGATTTCCCCCACATATGAGATATCGGTGTACTTAGGAGAAATTGCACAATTAATTTTATGGTGCATTTTTCCTGATACCCTTGTGAAAATGTTAAATTTTATGGCTAAAGTAACATTTTTGTGTAAAAAAAGTACAAATTTTCATTTTTTCCTTCCACATTGCTTTGGTTGCTGTAAGTCTCCTAAAGGGTTAATAAACTTCTTGGATGTGGTTTTGAGCAGAGTGAGGGGTGCAGATTTTAGAATGGGGGCACTTTTGGGTATTTTCTGTCACCTAGGCTTCTCAAAGTCACTCCAAATGTGATGTGGTACCTAAAAAGTTTTTTTGTAAATTTTGTTGGAAAAATGAAAAATTGCTGATGAACTTTGAACCCTTCTAACTTCCTAACGGAAAAAAAATTGTTTCGAAAATTGCGCTGGTGTAAAGCAGACATGTGGGAAATGTTAATTAGTAACTATTTTGTGTGACAGAACTCTCAGATTTATGGGCATAAAATTTCAAATTTTGAAAATTGCCAAATTTCCAAAATTTTCACAAATAAACGCAAAACATATCGTCCTAAATTTATCACTGACATGAAGTACAATATTTCAAAGTGGAGAGGGAGAAGGGGTTTAAACCCGCGCAATCCGCCAGTAATGCAGAAGGAGATGTTGATAAATCTTTTATTCCATAGGTCTACGCGTTTCAAAGTCTAAGACCTCTTCTTCAGGACCAGTAAATCAACACTACATGTACAGAGAGATTAACCCTATTATACATATGGTATCCACAAAGTACCGCCTCCCGACACTTTGAAAAAAGTCAGAAAGCAAAGAAAAAAACATCTGCATGCATGATGCAGTGCTTTCTACAGACATAATACTTTGTTAAATGTTCATAGACTGGTCATCATAACAGTTTACATAAAAAATAAACAATAAATTGGGTGAAAAATCATAAAAAGAAAAGAAAAAAAAAGAGAGAGGAATAGTAACTGTGTCCCCATAAATGTGTGACACAGGCAAATTGTACTGACATATAGGTGAAATAAAAAAAAATATATAGAAAAACTATAAAAAGTGTTAAATAATAATAAATAATGAATAATAAATTACTGTGAAATGTTGAATAAAAATTGTAAAAGAAATTTTTCTCGCCCAGGAATAGAAATATACAATTATAAAATATGTATAAATGAATTAAAATGTGATGTGTATCTTTATTATTTGTTTGTGAGTTAAAAAAAAAACTCTTAAAATAGTCACGCCAAACAATTCAGAAGGACATATTTGTACTACTTATTCCTGGAGAGGCCCAAGCAAAAAGGACTCTAGGTTATGATCGGGCATAAGCGTGGGAAAAGCATATATACGCATGCTCTTGACCCTGCTGTGAGGACACAGAGTAGCGGTACGGAGTTGTTGCCAGAACTGAGACCGTGGGAACACAACTAAAACGCCTGTGCCAGGGGTAAACCTGGTTCAAGGGGCCATGTGTATGATTTTTAGAACAAGGAGAGAGAGATACGGACAGATAACAACTCATACACAGATTAGTACAACAGTGTATAGAAATCGTTAGAGCCCTTTTTCGAAAGAGCACCAGACCATGATTAAAAAGGAACCCAAAGTTCTCACATACATAAAAGACAGATCAAAATGTGATGATAGAAGTAATAAATTAAACATACATTTCCTTAAAATCTATAAAACATATAAAAAGGGATAATAAAGATATGATAAAGTGAGGCAGGATGATCATTTCAAAAAGGGTATATAAAATCAGTAAAAAAGGTCTGTCACTTCATTAAGTCCTATCAGTTTTAATGTATTTAGTCTATAAATCCAAAATGTCTTTTTTATTGAGAGACTCCATTCTGTTTGGGGTATCATTAGGGATTTGTTCAATTGGTGTTATAGTGATGTCTGCCTTTTTACCATGTATTAACGTGCAATGTCGGGACAGACCATGCAAAAGGAACCCATTCTTAATATTGTGTCTGCGGGAATTTAATCTATTATGTAGGGGCTGTATGCTTCTCCCTACATATTTTTTTCCACATACACAATCAATAAGATAGACAACAAAATCGGAATGGCATGTGAGATGTCCCTTAATAGTGTATTTTTCTGGTTCTTCGGCTGGACCAAATGTCTTTCTTTTATGCGCAATGGATGTGCAGCATAGACAGTTTTTACTAAAGCATTTGGAGACCCCGATTGAGCATTCCCTCTTGTTACAATTAATAGGGAGTCTCAACCTACTGGGTGCCACAATATTCCTAATGGTGGGGGCTCTCCTGAAAGTAATGCCTGGTTAGGGTGGAAGGATGTTTTTAAGCACAGGGTCCCCCAAAAGAATCTCCCAGTGCTTAGTAAGGGTCTTTTTAATTACAACATTATCATGGCTAAAAGTGGTGATAAAATTAGAGCTAAAATCAGAAGGACCACTATGCGGGAACATCTTTTTAAAAATCAGATCATCCTGTCTCATATTCTTGGTTTATTTAAAAGCACGTGTTAAAAGTTTTTTGGGGTAAGTCCTTTCATTAAAACGGTCATATAAACTCCAGCTTGTATCTTAAAATAATCGTCTAGTGTACAATTTTTTCTAATTCTTCGATATTGGTTAATAGGAATATTCAAAAGCCACTTATTGTAGTGTCCACTATTAAAATGTATATAACCGTTTGTATCCACTTTTTTAAAACGTTCTTAACAGCACTGAGAGAAAATTCCTAATGTTAAAAGATCCTAAAATGGCCTTTCTGTGCCACCTCCCCAAGATTCATACAAATCTTAAAAACCCTCCGGGACGACCGATAATTTCGGGAATTGATTCCTTAACATCAAACCTGGCAACATATCTTGATGAAATCATGCATGTACATGTACTGGAACTAAACAGCTATTTAAGGGATTCATCTAATTTAATAACCATGATAAAGGAGATTGGCTGGAAAGATAAGTAGTACAAATGTGTCCTCCTCCTTCTGAATTGTTTGGAGTGACTATTTTAAGAGTTTTTTTAACTCACAAACAAATAATAAAAGATACACATCACATTTTAATTCATTTATACATATTTTATAATTGTATATTTCTATTCCTGGGCGAGAAAAATTTCTTTTACAATTTTTATTCAACATTTCACAGTAATTTATTATTCATTATTATTTATCACTTTTTATAGTTTTTCTATAAAATATGTTTTGCCATATTATATTTTTTTTTTTTATTTCACCTATATGTCAATACAATTTGCCTGTGTCACACATTTATGGGGACACAGTTATAAAAATCACTGGTGGCGTTCACTACTAAAAGTCGAAGGTTACCTTACAATTATGAACTGCTACTTTGGAGTTCTTGTCCCGAAATTTGACATTTTCTTACTATTACTTTCTTTTTCTTTTTATGATTTTTCATCCAATTATTGTTTATTTTTTATGTAAACTGTTATGATGACCAGTCTATGAACATTTAACAAAGTATTGTTATGTCTGTAAAAAGCGCTGCATCATGCATGCAGATGTTTTTTTCTTTGCTTTCTGACTTTTTTCAAAGTGCCGGGAGGCGGTACTTTATGGATACCATATGTATAAAAGGGTTCATCTCTCTGTACATGTAGTGTTGATTTACTGGTCCTGAAGAAGAGGTCTTAGACCTGGAAACGCGTAGACCTATGGAATAAAAGATTGTTTAATTTATCAACATCTCCTTCTGCATTACTGGCGGATTGCGCGGGTTTAAACCCCTTCTCCCTCTCCACTTTGAAGTTTGAAACACGTGGGGCCGCAGCAGCCGCCATTAGCTCATGCTATCTGTGGTGGTTGTGACCTCTCACAACCACAATCGGTGAGTGCATTTACCATATGCTAACCGTGTGTTTAATCTGGTAAAACCCTATCAGCGCTTCTCTTTTCTAGCTTTTTTAATGAAGTACAATATGTCACGAAAAAACAGTGTTAAAATCGCCAGGATCCGTTAAAGCGTTCCAGAGTTATAACCTGTCAAAGTGACACTGGTCAGAATTGCAAAAAATGGCCGGGTCTTTAAGGTGAAAACAGGCTGGGGGCTGAAGGGGTTAATGACCAGACCAAATTTTGCAATTCTGACCAGTGTCACTTTATGAGGTAATAACTCTGGAACGCTTCAACGGATACCGGTGATTCTGAGAATGTGTTTTTGGAACATATTGTACTTCATGTCAGTACTAAATTTTGGAGAATATTTTTTGCGTTTCTTTGGTAAAAAAAAAGATGGAAATTGGGCGGAAATTTTGAAAATTATGCAGTTTCAACTTTTGAATTTTTATACCGTTAAACCAGAGTTACGTCACATAAAATACTTATTAAATAACATTTCCCACAGGTCTACTTTACATCAGTGCAATTTTTGAAACAACATTTTTTGGGGTTAGGAAGTTAGAAGAGTTCAAAGTTCATCAGCAATTTCCCATTTTTTCAACAAAATTTACAAAAATTTTTTTTTAGGGACCACATCACATTTGAAGGGACTTTGGCGGGCCTAGGTGACAGAAAATACCCAAAAGTGACACCATTCTAAAAACTGCACCCCTCAAGTCACTCAAAATTACATCCAAGAAGTTTATTAACCCTTCAGGTGCTTCACAGGAACTAAACCAATGTGGAATGAAAATATATATATATATATATATATATATATATATATATTACACATATATACACACACACACATATATATACATATATACACACACACACACACACACACACACACACACACTTTACCTAAAAAATGTTGCTCTCGTGCCAATTTATTCACTTTTAGAAGAACTAACAACAAACCCGAACCCAAAATTTGTTCCCCAGTTTCTCCTGAGCGCGCTGATACCCCACATGTGGTCAGAAACCTCTGTTTGGACAAATGGGAGGGCTCGGAACAGAAGGAGCAATATTTGAATTTTGGAAAGCAAATTTGGCTGAAATAGATTGCGGGTACCATGTTCCATTTGCAGGGCCCCTAAGGTACCTAAACAGCAGAAACTCCCCATAACTCACCCCAAATTGGAAACTAGACCCCTCAAGGAATTTATCTACCGTATATGCCGGCGTATAAGACGACTGGGCGTATAAGACGACCCCCAACTTCTGCCCTAAAAATATAGAATTTGGGATATACTCACTGTATAAGACTACCCCGCTCCCAAATGAAAAAAAGTCTGCTTTGATTGCAACATGTTAATTTTAATTCCGCGAGAGCCGTACAATATGTTTTTAAAGGGCCATTGACAGATCAATCGCTCCAATGTTCACTTAGTACAGCAAGGAATGCTCCTCCCTGCTGTATAAAGCCACAACTGGACTGAAATAATGGTACTACACTCTGCTACAAACAGACACACACAACTCTGCTACAAACAGACAAACACACACAACTCTGCTACAAACAGACAAACACACACAACTCTGCTACATACAGACAAACACATACAACTCTGCTACATACAGACAAACACATACAACTCTGCTACATACAGACAAACACACACAACTCTGCTACATACAGACACACAACTCTGCTACATACAGACAAACACATACAACTCTGCTACATACAGACAAACACACACAACTCTGCTACATACAAACACACAACACTGCTACATACAGACAAACACATACAACTCTGCTACATACAGACAAACACATACAACTCTGCTACATACAGACAAATACACACAACTCTGCTGCTCTGTGGGGCCTGCACCCGCGGCTCGGCGGGTACAGCACCCGCGGCATCGGCGGGGGGGGGGATTGGCAGGGCATACATCTGGGGGGTTAGAAGCAGCTCACCGGGGCCCATAATGGGGAGGCGGGGAGGGCATTTACCCGATTAGGTCACGGTGGAGAGGGGGCCCACACAGCGCCGGACAGAAGCTCGCCTCCTTCATCTGTGGGACTGAGAAGGCGGTAGCTCCGCCCACAGATGAAATTCAAAACAGGATGTCTGCGCGCCTTAAAGTGACGGCGCCGCAGATTGCTGCCGAGGACTGCGGTCCCCGGAACTCGGCCGGGGGCAGCAGAACTATAAAAGGCGAGTGGGCCCCGGCCAAGGGACAGGAGAACTGACGAGGCCGAGTGGGCCCCCCGGCTCTCCAGGGCCCCGGCATTTGCCCATAGACAGGTAGGAGCCCTGTCTGCGAGCCAGATACGGCCATCAAAAGAGCCATATCTGGCTCGCGAGCCATAGGTTCCCGACCCCTGCTGTATGATATATACCGTATTTTTCGCTTTATAAGACGCACCTGATTATAAGACGCACCCCCAAATTTGGTGAAGGAAAAGAGAATTTTTTTTTTAATGTTAAATGGGGTCCATCTTATAATGCCAGTGTCCCTCTAACAAATCATATAGGGTATATGTCCCTCATAGCCCCCCATCCTAAAATTAGCCCCCTTAATCTGGATATGGCCCCCTTATATTGAATATAGCCCCCTTGTGATGGCACACGTTCCCCTGTGCCGCCTATGGTCCCCTATGGATTGCACACGTTCCCGTGTTAGATAACGCCCCCATGCTGCTGCCCATGGCCCCTATAGATCGCACAAGTCCCCCTGTGTTAGATATCGCCCCCATAGTGCTGCCCATGGCCCCTATAGATCGCACAAGTCCCCCTGTGTTAGATATCGCCCCCATAGTGCTGCCCATGGCTCCTATATAGATCGCACAAGTCCCCCTGTGTTATATATCGCCCCCATAGTGCTGCCCATGGTCCCTATAGATCGCACAAGTCCCCCTGTGTTAGATATCGCCCCCATAGTGCTGCCCATGGCTCCTATATAGATCGCACAAGTCCCCCTGTGTTATATATCGCCCCCATAGTGCTGCCCATGGTCCCTATAGATCGCACAAGTCCCCCTGTGTTAGATATCGCCCCCATAGTGCTGCCCATGGCTCCTATATAGATCGCACAAGTCCCCCTGTGTTATATATCGCCCCCATAGTGCTGCCCATGGTCCCTATAGATCGCACAAGTCCCCCTGTGTTAGATATCGCCCCCATAGTGCTGCCCATGGCTCCTATATAGATCGCACAAGTCCCCCTGTGTTATATATCGCCCCCATAGTGCTGCCCATGGTCCCTATAGATCGCACAAGTCCCCCTGTGTTAGATATCTCCCCCATAGTGCTGCCCATGGTCCCTATAGATCGCACAAGTCCCCCTGTGTTAGATATCTCCCCCATAGTGCTGCCCATGGTCCCTATAGATCGCACAAGTCCCCCTGTGTTAGATATCGCCCCCATAGTGCTGCGCATGGCCCCTATATAGATCGCACAAGTCCCCCTGTGTCAGATATCACCCCCATAGTGCTGCCCATGGCCCCTATAGATCGCACAAGTCCCCCTGTGTCAGATATGGCCCCTAGGCTGCTGCCCAAAGTAAAATAAAACCCTCTTTCCTTACCTCCTCCAGCGCTGAGCTCCCTCCTGTCTGGCTCCGTGCTTCTGTTCTTCCACTTCCTGGTTCTCAGTGCGGTCATGTGATCGGCACAGCAGGCTGAGCTCTCTGCCTGCCTGATCACAGTGGAAGCAGGGACACAGGGAGAAACGCTGCAGGGGTAAGTAAAGCTTTTTTATTTTAGAATGAGCAGCAGCCTGGGGGCCAAATCTAACACAGGGGTGGGCATGTGCGATCACACTGGGACGCAGGCTCATATAATATGCACCGCTGCCCCAGCCCCTCACTGCGTGCGATTTCAGCACCATTGGAGATGGACAGCGGCTGTGCATATTATATGAGCGGGTGCAGGAGATCAAAGGCTGCAGCCCGCAGCGTTCCCCTGTGCTCCAGAGCTGCTGCCCCCACCTCCCCTGGACGCTGCAGTGTACATATATATATATACACACCCCCCCCGTATATCCGGCGTATAAGACGACCCCCCACTGTAGCCATTATTTTAAGGGGGTAAAAAGTCGTCTTATACGCCAGTATATACGGTAGATGTTTGTTGAGAACTTTAAACCCCCAGGAGCTTCACAGAATTTTATAATGTTGAGCCGTGAAAATAAAAAAAAAAAAAAAATTTTACAACAAAATTGTTACTTCAACCAAGTAGCTTTTTTTTCCCACAAGGTTATCTGGAAGGGAAGGAGCGCCATTTGACTGCAAAATTGGCTGGAATCATTAGCAAACACCATGTCACATTTGGAGAGCCCTTGCAGTGCCTAAACAGTGGAGCTCCCCCACAACAGACCGCATTCTGGAAACTAGACCACTCAAGAATTTTATACAGTGGTATAGTTAGCAGTTTGAACCCACAGTTACTTCACAGAATTTGAAAACCTTAGGTCCTCATATTGAAATTTTTATTTTTTTCACAAAAATGTTACTTTAGCACCAAATGTCTCACTTTTTCATGAGGAAACACCAAAAAGTGGACCCCAAAATTTGTTACCCAATTTCTTATGAGCGCAGGGATACCTCACATGTGGCCAAAAACCTCTGTTTGGATAAACGGTAGGGCTTGGAATGGAAGGAGTACCATTTGAATTTTGGAAAAGCTGAAATAAATTGCGGGCACCATGTCACACTTGCAGGGCCCCTGGGGTACATATACAGTAGAAACCCCCCCACAAGTTACCCCAATTTGGAAACTAGACCTCTCAAGTATTTTATTCAGGAGTATAGTGACCATTTTGAATCCCCAGGGGCATCACAAAAATGTTGCTCTAGCAGCAAATTTCTCACTTAAAAATCCTTCCACTGCGCTTCTACTGTAAAATGCAGCGTTATGGACACAGCGAAAACACAGCGTCCAAAAATGCTTGAATCCCTAATTGCGGGCACACAGCCTAAAAAGCTTGGAAGGATGGATGGATGGATAGATAGATAGATAGATAGATAGAGAGACAACAGATGTCAAACACATATAATGTCCCAGCCCCCTACATATTCTAAGCTGGCACTCTTTAGTGACTTTCATGTGGCACTAAAGGGTGCCTAGCCTTGTATTTAGCAAAAAAAAAAAAAAAAAAACTACGTGGGGTCCCTCCATTTTTGATAGCCAGCTAGGGTAAAGCAGACTGATGCAGCCTGCAAACCACAGCTGTCTGCTTTACCTTGGTTGGGGATCTAATTTGGAGGCACCCTAGGATCTTGTTTATAATTATTTATAAATAAATAAAAAAAAAAAAAAATGGGGTCCCCCTCCAAATTGGTTTACCAGCCAAGGTAAAGCGGACAGCTGTGGTCTGGTTTTCTCAGGGTGGGAAGGTCCATAGTTACCCAGCCTAAAAATAGCAGTCCGCAGCCGCCCCAGAAGTGGCGCATCCATAAGATGCGCCAATCCTGGTGCTTCGCCCCGGCTCATCCCATGACCTGGTATCAACCCCGTTTGCCACCGCACCAGATGTGTAATGTTACCTGACATCAAGCCCAGCAGTTGGTGATGTCATGGCGTCTATCAGATACCCGACATCACCAACTGTCAGTAATAAAAAAATAAAATAGACAAAAAAAATATTTGAAAAAACACTCCCCAAAACATTCCCTCTTTCATCAATTTATTGTAATGAAAAAAAAAAAAAAATCGGTCCGCAGTAATCCATTTTGGAAGTCCCACGACGACGCTGGACCTTCTAGAGTATGGGGGGCACGCGCAGGGAACATATCCCCCCATTTTCTAGGGGTGCAGACCCTCCATGTGAGGAGCGTGGGTGCAAAGACACTGCACCTACCCTCCCAAGGTCACAGCAGCAGGAGAGTGAGAGCAGAGATCGCAGCTCACACTGAACACAGGAAGGTGAGCTCAGCTGACAGCCGCTCTCTGCGCACGTGACCAGTGTCTAGTGTAAAGGAGGAGGGACGCGGGGGATCAATGTTGCAAAAAGGTAAAAATACCGGGGGAACACTGGAAAACACCGGGGGGGGGGGCTATGGGGGGTGGCTTAGCTGGATCCGGGGAGGAGTTTTCTGTCACATGTGTCATGGCACATGCGACAGAAATCGGAGCAGAAGGGTGAATGCGGGCGGTGCGTAAGTGGGTGCGCTGCCATCTTGGATGTTCGGGAGAGAGTTGGGGGGCACATCGGCGACACTGGGGGACCGGACACTTGGGGGGAAGGGAGATTTATCTCCCGACTGGCATGTTTGATCATGCCAGGTGGGAGATAAATCATTGTTTACCGGCGCTGTCATTTACTGTAACGTGATCATCGGTATACGGAGTATACCGGTGATCAAGTGACTGGGGACCGGAAAAACTGGCCTGAATCATGATCTCCAGGGTCTCAGCTACCCCCGGTAGCTGAAATCCCGGGGATTTTCTGTCGCTAGGGGGCGCTACAGCAATTTTTCGGCCTGACGTCTAAAACCGTCGGAATAGAATAAGTACCCTGTTTTTCCGACGTCTAAAGTCGTACAGCCGTCGTTATGAGGTTAAATATATTCCTTTGAGTGCATAATCATCTACTACCTTTTATATCCTTTATAAACTGAACAACACCCAGCAAAAATATTTCCATTACATCGTAATACATCTAAGAGCCGATTCATCAAAGCTTTTAAAGGGAATCTGTCACCGGGATTTTGCAATGTAAGCTGAAGACCGCATACTGCAAAGGTTAAAAAAGAAAATACAACTGTGCTCTTATTTGTGAACAAGCTATTGTTTATCTAAACTAAAGGGTTTATAGCTCTGTGATTAACATTGGTGTGACTCCTCAGCTTGTGCAGGGTAGTCTGACATGCTCCCTGCTGTCATTGACAACTCACAGTCAATGCACAATCTCCATTGAGAGCCTGGTGTGGGCGGGGACAGCTCCCAGCCCTGCTAAACTCAATTCTTTAATAATGTCAGAATGGCTGCACTCTAATGTAAGTTAAACATGGTTAGTTTCAGAATCTTTCTGCCTAAAACATGCTACTGTTAGATGAAGTAGCAAAAACCTGCTGACAGATTCCCGTTAAGCCACAAAAGTGGTGTAAAACCTTTGAAAGATGGTAATTTTTTTGCACAACATAGAGTTGGACATAAATGCTGCAAATTTTAGCAGTTTCAGTTTGAGCCAGCTCTGATGATATGGGCAAAGCTACGGAGAACTTGGGGCATGCCCACACTCGCCTATCTAATTCATCAAGAGTGTTGGTGTTTTGAATGGCAGAAATGCTACTCCAGTCCCTGATTTCTCTACTTTGCAGATTCCGTTCTGCTCAACTAGCCATCACTGACCCAGCTGTTTCACCAGTATTCACAGATCCATTCTGCTAAACAGGACATTGCTAACCCAGGTGGGCTGCACCAGTCCTCATTGATCCAGTTCGGCTACATTAGTTGAGCATCTCCTCTATCACCACTTATCCCTCTTGCAGCTCCAGTACAGCCTGTCCGTGCTACATTAAAACTGTTCATTGGAAACAAGTAACCACCTCATCATGGGAAATATAGTATGAATCTGACAGTCTGGTGAACAAACATGGGTTTGGATAACACTAAAAGAAAGCATAGTTCCTACTATGAAATATTTAAGACAACTGTATGATTCCAACTTTGGGGAAGGCCCTTTTCACTTCCAGCATGACTGTGCCCAAGTGCACAAAGCAAGGTCTATACAAAACACACGGTTTAACCAAGACTGTAGTGGAGGGGATCAAGAGACGTACACAGAGCTCTCATGTATAGGTAATAACTTGCAATTCTCGGGATAAACAATAAGGCTGCTTTCACACTACGTTTTTTTTTAGCATGCGTCATGAACTTTTTTTTTGCTGCAAAAGCGGATCCTGTTTTTGCAGAGAAAAACGCATGCAAACCCATGTGTTATGTTGCAGGATCCTGTCACTTTAAGTTTATGGGCGGGCATTGGAGTCATGTGATCGGGAGTGAGGGGAACTGAACGTGAGACTGGGAACCGGCATCTGACAGCTGCAGTAAGCTGTAACCAAGGTAAACATCGGGTAACTAAGAAGCGCTTTGCTTGGTTACCCGATATTTACCTTGGTTACGAGCGTCCACCGCTCTCAGGCGGGGGAGAGCAAGGGAGAAAGGAAGGGGGAGAGAGGGAGGGGGGAGAGAGAGACTGATCACGCCAGGCTGATTTCTGGGCATGCTCAGTAGAGCAAGCAGGATCCTGTCTATCAGCATGCCACCGTTCACATGCATTTGCCTGCTGTTTAGTCAGGATCCAGCAATTTGCAGTATTTGGACGCAGCTCAAAAACGCTACAAGTAGCGTTTTTGAAAAAAGTTAAAAAACTGCAAGTCGCTGGATCCTCACTATAACGCACGCAAACGCATGTGAACGCATGTTGACGCGAGTCCATTGCAAATGCATTGAAATGAAAACGCATTTGCACTGGATCCGTTTTTGTGTTAAGAAAAAGTTCATGACGCATGTTAAAAAAACGTAGTGTGAAAGCAGCCTAATATTTGCCCCTGACAGTAATTTACTCTTATATTCTCTTTTTAGTACCTTAATAAAGACTGAGAAGCCTCCTCCTCTAACATTGTATGAGAAACCTAGTGAAAACATGAAACAAGTAGAGATGCGTCAAAATCTTCCATATCAGGCTAATACTTAATCAGCAATGTACATACAGACATGCCACTAAATGATACTAGTAATACCTGTTTCAGTGCAGTTTCCATACTTGCAGCTGGCAAAAAATTTGAAATAACATGTATCTCTGGAGACATTTTACCTAGAAATGTAAAAAGTGAGTTATGTTTGCTTCAATTTGGTAAAAACGTCTACAAAGCAGTGAGAATAGCCTAAACAGCTCATTAATAGTATACATGTACGTATTTTCCAACGCCTGCATGCAAGGTTTCCACTGTATTACATTATTATTGGCTCCAAAAGATGCACTAGGGTTTATTTTCAAGCGATGGCCTATATTGTTTATTGGCGTCAGTGATTAGGTTGCCGGTTAATGAAAAATTAATATTCACCCCCTTCCCCTGCCCACCTCTATGTTCTAGCATCAGTGATTGCAACATGTGTTAATAGCAAAAGAATATTCACCCCCTTCCCCGACCCATAATCCCGCCCACCCCTGTGTGGCGGTGTCAGTGATTGAAACGTGTGTTAATGGCAAATATTCACCCCCTTAAGGCGCCCACTCCTTGGGGTCAGGTTGCAGAATTAGTGATGGTCGCTCGTCGCAATGATCGGACTGACTGATTGCTCTACTGACCTGAGCATGTTATCATGTATTTTTATGCAGCTTTAACACTCCGGTAAAGAGAGCATACAACTAGTGCAGGAATTGCAATGACCCTCAGGCAGAAATACGGCAGTCTGACTGAATCACTGACGCCGACACAGAGGGGTGGGTGGGATTATAGGTGAGGGTTGGCTATGAATATTAAATTTTCCATTAACATACAATCCTATCACTGATGCCGGCACAGAGAGGTGGTCGGTATTATGGGTGGGGGAAGGGGTAAATATTAATTTTTCAACAGCACATGTCCCAATCACTGACGCCGATGCAGAGGAGTGGGCGGTTGAAGGGGTGACTATACATTTTCGGGGTTTACAGCAACACAACGGGTGAACAGATAACAAAAGTATAAAAGTTATATGTCCTGAAAGAGCTGCCAAGCCCTTTTTCAGGATGGATAATATTACAGTATGGTACACAACTAAGGCCTATTTTTGATGCAGTGCTGTTATAGAGAGAGATATATTATATATATATATATATATATATATATATATATATATATATATATATATATATATATATATATATATATATATATATATATATATATACATATATATATATATATATAAAATCTCTATCTAACTAGGGCAGCATGGTGGCTCAGTGGTTAGCACTGCAGCCTTGCAGCGCTGGGGTCCTGGGTTCTAGTCCCACCAAAGGACGCTTTACACGCTGCGACATGGCTAGTGATGTCGCTAGCGATCACACCCGCCCTGTCATTTGTGCGTCACGGGCAAATAGCTTCCCGTGGCGAACAAAATCGCTAGTACGCGGCACACATACTTACCTTCCTAACGACGTCGCTGTGGCCGGCGAACAACCTCTTTTCTAAGGGGGCGGTTCATGCGGCATCACACAGAAGGCCACCAATAGAAGCGGAGGGGCGGAGAGCAGCCGCATGAAGAACACTCCCACCTCGTTGCCGGAGGATGCAGGTACGGTGTTGTTCGACGTTCCTGGGGTGTCACACGTAGTGATGTGTGCTGCCTCAGGAACGACAAACAAGCTGCGTCCAAAATGCTCAATGATATTTGGTAAATGAAGGACGTGTCAACGATCAACAATGTGATGAGTATTTTTGATCGTTAGACGTCGCTCGTACGTGTCACACGCAACGACGTCGCTAACGAGGCCGGATGTGCGTCGAATTCCGTGACCCCCAACGACATCTCGTTAGCGATGTCATTGCGTGTAAAGCGGCCTTAAGGACAACCACTGCAAGGAGTTTGTATGTTCGCCCTGTGTTTCCGTGGGTTTCCTCCAGGTTCTCCGGTTTCCTCCCACACTCCAAAAACATACTGATAGGGAATTTAGATTGTGAGCCCCAATGGGGAAATTGTTGCCAATGTATGTAAAGCGCTATGGAATTAATAGCGCTATATAAATGAATAAATATTATTCTGAATATATTTAATTTTATATTATTATTGCATCATCACTGCAGCAATTTGGTAAATTCAAAAAGAGTCATAAGTATTCAGACATTTTGCTCAGACAGTCATATTTAAGTTAGTACAGCCCATATCTAGAACACACAATCTAAATAGAGCAGCGGTGCCAGTATTCCCTGTAAGGACATATTTATACATATATGCATACACATACATATACATATACACACAAGTATACAACCAAGTGCAGATGAAGCAAGGGAAGCACTGAGCAATGATAATGAACGAACGAACAATATCATTTTGAAGTTACAGATGTAAACATGTATGTGGATAGAGGCCAAAAAAAATGGCCCATGTCAAAACGCAGGACCATCATTTGCACCCAAGGAGGTGAGCAATGTGCCAGCGATTGCTACCAAACCTACAAAGTGAAGGGTGAGTTATTGTTTATAAAAACCCATAAACAGATTCTGATTTATACCACCCAGTGCTACACAATTTAATCTATAGATCAAACGTGATTCGAGGGACAAGAAGGGCAAAGATATATTGCCACCCCTAATATTATTCGATATATGATCAAGTTCAACAATTTGGGTGTCGCGAATTTGGCAACCATGCAGATGTACATAATGGGTTGCGACTCTTGAAGAATTTTGGCCCGTTCATCTTTACAGAATTGTTGTAATTCAGCCACATTGGAGGGTTTCCGAGCACGAACCGCCTTTTCAAGTTCATGCCACAGCCTCAGTTGGATTAAGGTTTTATTAAGCCATTCAGAGGTGGACTTGCTGGTGTGTTTTGGATCATTGTACTGCTGCATAACCCAGCAGAGCGGGCTGTACTTATCAAGGTGCGACTATAACTGCTTCCAGGCCGCTCATTCACTTCCAGGGCTACTCATTACCTTCATTGCATATGCACTGCTTTCCCCGCCCACCGGCATCTGTAATTGGTTGCAGTCAGGTTAGACGCGCCACCCCACCCTGAGTGTCAGCTGACTGCTTCAAATCACAGACGCTATGTGCATCAATCGTGGTATAAAAATATACCCAGCACAGAAAGCAAACAGCTACAGGCTGCAGCCCCAGCTGTGCGCTTATTGTGGCTGTGTATCAAAATAAGAGGAACCGAATGTGGCTTTTTTTTAATTATTTAAATAACTAATTTTAAAAAAAAAAAAGGCGTGTGGTTCTCCCCAATTTTGATACCCGGCCATGATTTATGAGATACTATAGAAACGATAGAGGTAATTGACAGTGTAAATATAAGGTAATTGATGGGTAAATAAACATGCCATATAGTTTTCTTTTAAGCTGCTTTTTATTGTAGAAAATGTGCATAAATACAGCCAGAAAAAAATTGGCATATAGATTAAAAACCCGATTGATAAGAACATGTAACAATACCAGAAAAAAAAAAGGAGGTCCTGTCCCGGCTGCCAGTGTCTGAAGTCCTGTGCCTGGTGTCCAGTGTCTGGTGATCGTGCCAGATAGCCTGGACCCTGAAGATCGAATTTTCGTGCCTGATGAGGTGGACCTTGATGACCGGAGTTCCAACTGAGGTCCTGTCCTGGCTGCACCTGTGTCTGATGTCCTGTGCCTGGTGTCCCACACCTGGTGACCTGAGCCTGATTACAAGTACCTGCCTCTGCCTGTCCAGCCGTTCCCCATTCAGACTATGCCTCGTGTTCTGCCCCATTTGTCCAGAAAGCCATGGAACCCATAGGGTGTAGGGGCGACATGACAGCCCGGAGGGTAGGGAGTTGATGGGGTTAAACAGTGTTGGTTCGTTTAACAATGAGGAAAAGAAGGTGATTGGTTAGGGGGTGGAGTGTGGTGGAAGGAAAGGAGGGAGCTTTATGGTGTATATAATAGGAGGTGGGAGTCCATTACCTCCTCTTACATTTCCTGGATGACAGCTTGGACGGGCTGGGGAACATCCATCATGACATCCAGCATGATGGATCCGGACATCGCAGATCTGCAGCTTGGACGGGCTGGGGAACCTCCATCATGATGTCCTGAGGAATCCTCGGATCTGGTCAGCATGGCGGTGCAGGGCGCCCAGGTAGTGCAGTCCTACACCCAGGCTGCCTGGGTGTCTCCTCGGCACCTTCCCCTCCCCCCCCCCCCTCTTTGCTGTAGTGCTGGCAGTTTCAGGACTCGCCGGGGTCTTTTGGGGAAGGTGGGGGTGAGGAGGACAACATGAGAGCCCCCACTCCCGTGGGGACCCTCCGCAGCTGGGTGGGCAGCGGTAGCTTGCAGCGCCCGCTCTGGCTATCGGGAGGAATCTCCTGCAGGGCCGCGACGGCCGAAAAGGGGGCGTGTCCAGCCCGGGGGCCTACTTCCGGTGTGAGGCCTCAGGCTGGATTTTTTGAGCGATGCGGCCGCTCCCGGCAGGGAGCGCGCCCAGCGGCGGTGGATGGACAACACCCCCCCCCCTCCGCGGGGGGGGGGGGGGGGGGGGGCGGAGGACGGCTGCCTACAGGGTCACCTCACCTGTGTGGCTTGGATTATTGGGACCGGAGGACTGGGCGCAGAAGGCGGCGGCGAGGAGGAGACAGGAGGCGCCTGCAGGGTCACCTCACCTGTGTGGCTGGATCATAGGGACCGGAGGACTGGGCGCAGCAGGTGGCGACGAGGAGACAGGAGGCCTGCTGTCTATCCTGGAGCAGGCATTGGGACAAGGGTGCAGCTCTCATCAGTAGCGGCTTCCCCCAGGAGGGGAGCGCCCAGCATTGTGGAGGCGACAATCGGCCCAAACAGGGCATGTGGACACGGTGCTCCTGGCGTCAGACGGCGAACCCGGCGGGCATTCGGTGCCTGCAGCTTGAGGGACTGTCCCAGGATCAGCGACGGACGACTGGCGAAAAGGACGGTGACGGCTGATCTGAGGGCGTCCTCTGGAGGCAGCCTGGCGCGGTAATCAATTTAAGTTTCAGCCTTTTTGTAGTGGTGGGGGGACAGTCGCTGTAGTGGAGTAGTGTCTGGAGATATGGGTAGCAGCTGGGGGGGTTTGGAGCATGTGGTTAGTTCATAGGTCGGTTGGTTGTTCTGGAGGCCAGGGGCAGAGTTACGGACGGGGTGGTCTCATGGCAGCGGGGCCGTGAGGGTGCAGGTGGCGTCAGGTCCGGTGGTTACAGTTGTAGGTTGGGGATGGCGAGGTTCGGCGTTTACCGCAGTTTAGGTCTTGTGAGACTCGGTTAAGGGGGCTGATGATTGCGGCACATGTGAGCGGGTGAGACGGCGCAGTTTTTGAAGGTTTGCTGGGGTGTTTCATTATTAATCTTCTGATGCATGGTGGTTCTTATTGGATGAATTATGGTGGGTAAGGTAAAGGGGCGAGGGGTCCCGCGGTACGGTGTGTTCGAGGAGTTTTCAGGGGGTTTTTGTGAGTGATGTGTAGGTGCGGGGCCCCGGTATGGCGCGAGGGTTGCTGTGGATAAGTGAATAAAGGAGAGCGGAAATGTAGGAGAAGGTGAAGTGTTGGTTGCTGTAATGGGTTTGTAGGTTTGCAACCGCATCAATGGTAACATGGGGTTAATTTGTGGCTAGTCAGCATGTTATCCCATTGTGGAGGTTGGTGCTGGGAGGAATGTTGAGTCCAGCGTGACTGAATTGATGTCAATGTAGGTGCTGGGCAGCTTTGGGCTGCTGTGGGTGAACTCGGTTAATCAGCAATGGTGGGCTGCGGACGGAATAATGGAGTTCTTCGGACAGCCGTGATTACGGGTGGGGACTATGCGAGTTATGGTTTGGACTAGAGGATTGGGTACTTGGTGCATAGAGTGTAAGTCGGATAGCTTAGGGCCATCTGGTATTATTGGGTGTTTTGCATGGGTGGACTCCTGGCATCTGTGGGCTGGTGGAGTCTATTTAATATTCATATACAATTTAAAAAAAAAAAAAAGGAATGCTTGGCCCGGTGGTAGGTATGGGCATCTGGGTAAGGGTTTGCTTAGGGAGTCGTGGTGCTCCGGTCTCACGGCACGAAGGTCTTTGGTTTGAAGGTGCAGTTGTGCGTTACGGGAAAATGGTGGTACGCCCCACGGTGGTCGGCTTTGAGCGGATACTATGGTGTGGCCAAGGTTTTAATTTATCTTGGGGTGTAATATGAGAGTTCAAAGGGGGTTGCGTGTCACAAGGTTTTCCTTGAGATCGAAAGGCCCGGACATGGTGTTTGGTAAAGTTGTGTCTCCTGATGCCCATAGTTGCATATGGAGTCAATCGGGCCAGTGGTGTGGCTGCAATTTTCCGGTGGGCATTGTAGTACAGGGAGCTTGTCGTGGTCCAGTTTGCAGAGGCAAGCGGACTATGCATTATGGTTGGAGGTGTTGTTGGGGACCTTGGGATCGAAGGTAATGCTTCAATATCTTCGACTCAGTAAGGGGTACAGGGCGATGGTTGCGGTTGTTTTGTTTTTTGAGGCCGTGCTAATTTTGGGGTGGAGCATGGTTCCGTTAGGCCGTGTGGGCCTCGTTGAAATTAAGTGGGCCTGATTTCGGATGAAGAAGGTCCATTAGTGTGGTAGTTGAGTATGTGGGAAGATTTTGGGATTTTCTGGGGAAGACAGCTCGAGCCTCTGTTGTTGTCAGAGGGTGTGATGGCGGAATAAATCGGTCAGGGGAGACCAGTAGTGATATTTGGCTCTGGGGAAGCTGCAAGGTCAGCTGTAGGGGAAATTTCACGGCTATGGATTGCAGTCGTTTTACAGCGGGGTTTCACTTTAGCGGTTTCCTGGGAGAACTAGGTTTGGGGTGCGAAGTGACCCAGTAGCATAAGCAGTGTGAGTGTCATCCTGTTGTTGTATCTCAACCCCAGTGGTGGTTTAATTCAGCTGGAGACAGGAGGAGGACTGACTGTACAGGGTGACTGTACAGTGGTTCTTTGGTCGGTACTGGGGAGGACGATGGTACAGTCGGTACTGCATTTAATTGGTTATATTAAGGCCAGCGGGGCATGGTGTGGATTCCGGTATAGTTTGGGAGCTTGTGGCATGGTGGGCCTGAGTGGCCGTCAGAGGGACCCGGTGGCTCCTGCCACCAAGGATCAGGGGAGTGCGGTGCAGTAAGGTGGACTGGGTCGCTGGATGGTGCATATATGGGATGCTCAGAGTTTAAGTGATAGATGGAAAGGTTTTAATGGTTGGTTTGGCTTGCAAGTTGGGGGAGCAAGCGTTGGGTGTGTGGGGGTCCAGGCCACGCAAGGTGTCACGTGGCCTGTTCTGTGGCGGGGTAGGTCTGGTCCAGAGGCGGTTTAACGGATAATGTTATTTGATTGGAGAGTCACTTGTAGGATATAGTGGCTCCGGTTACAAGGATCTTGCAGGCATGGGTCCTGCAAGGTGGGGGGTATTGATCCGTAGGTGATTCATACCTCATCTCCGGCCCGGTGTGTGTTGCGGCCAGGGATCATGTTTTGGTGGTGGAAGGTGGTTTCTGGACCGGGCCTACCCAGGGTTACGTATTGTATTACGTACTGTATTATTATTATTATGGTATTACCTATTGTTAAATGTTGGGGACGCCCGTTGGACGGCGCCCCCTTGTGTTAGTGTGTAAACAATAGGCAATAAAGGGCTGCTGTGGCCATTTTTTACCAAGTCGCAAGCAGTGTCCATGTATTATTGATACCGGGTAAGGGTAATTGGGAATAATATAGGAATCAACAACCGGAAAATCCCTCCTGGAAATGTCAAGAAAGCCATGGAACCCATAGGGTGTAGGGGCGACATGACAGCCCGGAGGGTAGGGAGTTGATGGGGTTAAACAGTATTGGTTCGTTTAACAATGAGGAAAAGAAGGTGATTGGTTAGGGGGTGGAGTGTGGTGGAAGGAAAGGAGGGAGCTTTATGGTGTATATAATAGGAGGTGGGAGTCCATTACCTCCTCTTACATTTCCTGGATGACAGCTTCCCACCCACCCTCCCTTCTATTGTGTATTGTTATGATTGGTGTGTTTATATGCATGTATAGTTATTCAATTTTTAGAGCCATTACAACAAAAAAAAAAAAAAATGAGAAAAGAAAGTATTGGAGGAAGTGTCGTGTATAAAATAAAATAAAAAAAAAAAAAAACGAAACAAAAGAGATTTCTATGTGGATTGTGATGTATATTGTCATTTGGGATTCTTGTAAGTGGGTGAATAAGATGGGGGTAATGTGGGAATATATGTATATGATGTGTATGATGTATATGTGTATGGTCAGCATAAATAATGGGGATTATGTCCTTTGTCACAGCAGCGGGGGTAGGTCTGGTCCAGAGGAGCTCTAATTGTTACTGGTGTTTGGGTGGAGAGCCACTGGGGAAGGTACAGTGGCTCCGGTTACTGGTGACCTGCAGGTACAAGGTTGTCTGCAGGGAGGAGGTATTGCTCCGTTGGTGATCAATGCCTTATAAATGGGTCAGGGTTGTTGCCAAGGATTATATATTAAGGAGTTGATGGTTGCCAGGGAGTCACAGGTGGCTATAGTGCCCCAGGTGATAGGTAATTGAAAGTACGGGTGTTTTTGGTTTGGGTAAGGGTATTACTCCTTTGGTGACTTTTACCTCATTTAAATATGGGACCATTGTTATGGTCAGTGATCCATTTTGGTGAAATGGTAATCGCAGGAGGAGTCACTGGTTGGGGTCATGGTTCTGGATCCAAGTGCAGTGCAAGCACGTGGTTCTGCAAGGCATAGGGGTTTTGATCCGTAGGTGATTAATACCTCTTATCTCTGGGCTAAGCTGGGTTCACACTAAACGACAGCGACAACGACGTCGCTGTTACGTCACCATTTTCGGTGACGTAACAGCGACCTTGTAAGTCGCTGTTATGATCGCTGCTTAGCTGTCAAACACAGCAGAAGCAGCGATCATAACGTCGCTGTGCTACATGTGCAGAGAGCAGGGAGCCGCGTTTACCGCTGGCTCCTTGCTCTCCTGCAGCACACATCGGGTTAATTAACCCGATGTGTGCTGCAGCTACATGTCACAGTTCAGAGAGCAGGGAGCCGCGCGCACTGCTTAGCGCTGGCTCCTTGCTCTCCTGCAGCACACATCGGGTTAATTAACCCGATGTGTGCTGCAGCTACATGTCACAGTTCAGAGAGCAGGGAGCCGCGCGCACTGCTTAGCGCTGGCTCCTTGCTCTCCTTGCTACAGTATACATCGGGTTAATTACCCGATGCATACTGCAGCCACATGTCACAGTGCAGGAGCCGGCACTGGCAGCAAGAGCGGAGGCTGGTAACCAGCGTAAACATCGGGTAACCAGGGAAAGGTCTTCCCTTGGTTACCCGATGTTTACGCTGGTTACAGCTTACCGCAGCTGCCAGTGCCGGCTCCTGATCGCTTCATTTCGTCGCTCTCTCGCTGTCACACACAGCGATGTGTGTGTCACAGCGGGAGAGTGACGACCAAAAAATGAAGCTGGACATTCAGCAACGACCGGCGACCTCACAGCAGGGGCCAGGTCGTTGCTGAATGTCACACACAGCGACAGCGACGGGACGTCGCTGCAACGTCACAGAAAATGGTGACGTAGCAGCGACGTCGTTGTCGTTGTCGCTGTGTGTGACACCAGCTCTAGTTGCAGCCGGGGATGTTGTTGGATTAAAGTCGCTAACGGGCTTTAAGGTTTTTGAGGTCACAGTTACTGTTATGCACATGGGGGATTGATCCGTAGGTGATTGATGCCTCATATCTCTGGGCTGGAGGTTGCAGCCGGGGATAATATTGAGTTGGAGGTAAAGAGGAATGTAAGGTTTTGAGACACGGTTGATACTTGATGCTACTTGGGGGGGGGTTTAATCCGTAGGTGATTAATGCCCCCATCTCTGGGTCGGTGTGTTGCGGCCAGGGATCGTGTTTCTGACGGTTGTGTGATTTGAAGGGTCACTTGTAGGATATAGTGGCTTTGGTTACAGGGATCTTGCAGGCATGGGGTCCTGCACGGTTGGGGTATTGATCCGTAGGTGATTAATGCCTCGTATCTCTAGGTCGGTGTGTTGCGGCCAGGGATCGTGTTTTTCTGACGGTTTGTGTGATTTGAAGGGTCACTTGCGGAATACAGTGGCTTTGGTTACAGGGATCTTGCAGGCATGGGGTCCTGCAAGGTTGGGGTATTGATCCGTAGGTGATTAATGCCTCATATCTCTGGGTCGGTGTGTTGCGGCCAGGGATTGTGTTCTGGTGGTGGAGTATGGCTTCTGGACCGGACTTATGGCGGGGGTAAGTTTGGTCCAGAGGCGGTTTAACGGATAATGTTATTTGATTGGAGAGTCACTTGTAGGATATAGTGGCTCCGGTTACAAGGATCTTGCAGGCATGGGTCCTGCAAGGTGGGGGGGTATTGATCCGTAGGTGATTCATACCTCATCTCCGGCCCGGTGTGTGTTGCGGCCAGGGATCATGTTTTGGTGGTGGAAGGTGGTTTCTGGACCGGGCCTACCCAGGGTTACGTATTGTATTACGTACTGTATTATTATTATTATGGTATTACCTATTGTTAAATGTTGGGGACGCCCGTTGGACGGCGCCCCCTTGTGTTAGTGTGTAAACAATAGGCAATAAAGGGCTGCTGTGGCCATTTTTTACCAAGTCGCAAGCAGTGTCCGTGTATTATTGATACCGGGTAAGGGTAATTGGGAATAATATAGGAATCAACGACCGGAAAATCCCTCCTGGAAATGTCATGCCAGCCTATGACTGTGTCCACTTGTCCTGCCGGCTCCCTGCTACGCTCAGCAGCCACAGTCCTGGTTACTGCCCTGGGAGTGGTACCTAGTGTTCTACCTCTCGACGGGCGCTTAGTTAAACCTTAGTTATGCAGGTTGCTCACAGTAGTTCAAGCAACATGCGGCAAACCTACCTAGTTATGCAGGTTGCTCACAGTAGCTCAAGCAACATGCGGCCTGGCATTGTCGTGTTGAAGAATAGCTCTCTGGACACTTTGGAGAAAGGATCATACCACTGGTTCCATGAGTGATCTATTCTGTACTGCAAATGAAACTGGCTACAAGTAGAATGAACCTGTAGTTGGCATAGGCTACACTTTATTTTATATTTCTGCAAAGGTGACAACACATTCTCCAAACATAATGTTGTCCATTTTTGTAATAAACTATTATTTGAACAATTTATAATATTATGGAGAGTATTGTATAAAATTTTGGTAGCAGCAAGAGTTATGTTATGTGACTTACCAACATTTTTCTTTGTAGGACATAAACCAGAAGCAGATGTGGGGGACAGGTTACCATTTATAAAGATCCTTTAAAATTCACATAGAAAACAGTCAGCAATCTAAGAATGTCAGATATCACATTACATCATAAGTTACATTTATACACATTTTTCAATTTTACAGTCATCAAAAATAGGCAATTTTTTCTTCCATGTCATCTTCCATATCATGTTTGCCTATTTTCTTTCTTTTTTTTTTTTTTTTGTAAATTCTTTATTTAAGATGTTTCTTAATATTACAGAAATGAAATTGCAACAACAAATAAGCATAAACATGTATTTTTCAGATGAAAGGAAAGAGAAAAGGAAAGGAAGGAGGGAGAGATGGGGACGTGAGGTTGGTATAAAGTAAAGAGAGGACAAGGGGTTGGGAATGTAGAGGGGGTAGGGGAAGGGGAAAAAGGTGAGATTCCCACCTATTTCTAAGAAGGTGTCTGGTTACTAGGATTTATATATATGAAAATATGAAAAGGTTTTGTTTTCAGAGGTGTGTATGAGCAACGTGTTTGTTTTGCTTAACTGTCTATTCGGTTTCTGAGCTAATGTGTTATCTTTGGATGAGAAAATTTGTCAAGAGATTTTAGTTAGCTTTTGGTATCTGTCCCATTTGTCCCAAGATTCTAAAAGCTTCGCATTTTTCCTAGTGTAATGCAATCGGGCTTTTTCATGTATGCTTATAAGATTTGATTCATTGAACCACTCGGTTAGACTCGGTGCATCACCTTCTTTCCAGTGTCTGGCTATTAGAAGTTTTGCTGCATTTATGAGATGAGGTATTATTGAGAGTTTGTTTAGGTGTTCCTTTTGTGGATCTAGATTGAGGATAATAAAGTTTGGGTTGAAAGGGAGTTTGGTCTTGAGAGCATTTTCTATGTGAATTTTAATGGAATCCCAATATTTTGCTATTTTTGGGCAATGATACCAAATGTGTGAAGGGGTGCCAGTCATTTGATTACATCTCCAGCAGTGTGGCGACAAGGATTTGTCAATTTTGTAGAGAATGTCTGGGGTTTTATACCACCGTGTGATAATTTTATAGTTGAGTTCTTGATATCTAGATGCGGTTGATAGGTTGTGGGCGTTGTTGAAGATCATTTGAATTTCACTAGGGTTGAAGGTGGTGTTTAGTTCCATTTCCCATCTATTAATGTAAGAAGGTTTTTCCGAAGTGTTATATAGTAGCTTGTATATTTTTGAGATTAGCCTATTCTTCCCTTGAGCATGTAGTAGAAATTCTTGTTGGGGGGACAGGTATGAAGGGGAAATATCTGGGATGTGATATGAAGCTAGGTCTCTAATGATGGCTAGGTCTTTATCTTTTAAATCTATTGGATTAAAGATGGATTTTAGCTCTTGTATAGTTAATGGTTCATGGTTATGGATTATCTCTGACTTTTGCCTATTTTCTAATCCGTTATTAACTAAACTTTAGAGACTTAGCAATGGGTCAGTTAAAAATGGTTGCAGAACAGAGGTAAAACGAACGTCTTCTATTTTTCATTCAGTTTTGATAAATCTCCATAGACCTACAGTACAGACCAAGAGTTTGGACACACATTTTCATCTCTAGAACAACTACTAAGAGGAGACTTTGTGCAGCAGGCCTTCATGGTAAAATAGCTGCTAGGAAACCACTGCTAAGGACAGGCAACAAGCAGAAGAGACTTATTTGGGCTAAAGAACACAAGGAATGGACATTAGACCAGTGGAAATCTGTGCTTTGGTCTGATGAGCCCAAATTTGAGATCTTTGGATCCAACCACCGTGTCTTTGTAGAAAAGGTGAACGGATGGACTCTACATGCCTGGTTCCCACCGTGAAGCATGGAGGAGGAGGAGGTGTGATGGTGGGGGGGTGCTTTGCTGGTGACACTGTTGGGGATTTATTCAAAATTGAAGGCATACAGAACCAGCATGGCTACCGCAGCATCTTGCAGCGGCATGCTATTCCATCCGGTTTGCGTTTGGTTGGACCATCATTTATTTTTCAACAGGACAATGACCCAAAACACACCTCCAGGCTGTGTAAGGCCTATTTGACTAAGAAAGAGTGATGGGGTGCTACGCCAGATGACCTGGTCTCCACAGTCACCAGACCTGAACCCAATCGAGATGGTTTGGGGTGAGCTGGACCGCAGAGTGAAGGCAAAAGGGCCAACAAGTGCTAAGCATCTCTGGGAACTCCTTCAAGACTGTTGGAAGACCATTTCCGGTGACTACCTCTTGAAGCTCATCAAGAGAATGCCAAGAGTGTGCAAAGTAGTAATGAAGCAAAAGGTGGCTACTTTGAAAAACCTAGAATGTAAGACATATTTTCAGTTGTTTCACACGAAGTATTTCATTCCACATGTGTTAATTCATAGTTTTGATGCCTTCAATGTGAATCTACAATTTTCAGAGTCCTGAAAATAAAGAAAACTCCTTGAATGAGAAGGGGTGTCCAAACTTTTGGTCTGTACTGTAAATGGATAAGTCTAATCCACAAAACTGAGTATTGAGCATGCACTCAGTCCAACAGATTAACATACAGATCTGTAAAAAAAAAACAAAAAACAAAAAAAAAAAAAACAGATGTTGCAAACGATTCCATTAAATTCTATGGGTCAGTTTGCTATCAATTTACAGACAGCACAAGTATGAGGAAAACTGATGTGTGAATGCAGCTCAAAGTGAAACTTTGCATTGATTTACACTTATATTGACTGCAAATATAAAACATTATAGCATTATAATGAGCATAAATAGACATATGTATGTTAGGGAGATGTAGCAGGTGCAAAAAGTATGAGTATAGAATCAGACTACAACGTATTCTTAAAAGGAATCTTTCACCAGTACTTTACTACCCCATCTAAGGCTAAGTTCACACTTCCGTTGTTTTGCATCAGTCACATGCGTTACTTGACGCATGTGACTGATGCGTTGTACAACGGATGACAACGGTGAAAAAGAAAAGAATCTCTTTGTCGGACTCAGTTGTGTGCGGGGGGCGGAGTTTGGGGGCGGAGCTGAGGACGTCAGTGCCGCGGTCTGCATGGCTGGGGACAGGTGAGTGAGTGAGAGTGTGTCTACATGCGGAGTGCGGGAGGCGGCAGAGCGCGAGGGGGCGGAGCGCGAGGGGGAGGAGCCGTGGAGCTGAGGACGTCAGTGCCGCGGGGACTGCAGGGCTGGGGACAAGTGTGTGTGTGTGTGTGTGTGTGCACACATGCGGAGTGCGGGAGGGGGCGGAGCCGAGTGGTGAAGTGTCGGCCTCCTTGCACACTGTATCCAGGGTAAATATCGGGTAACTAAAAGCAAAGCACTTTTTGCTTGGTTGCCCGATATTTATCTTGGATACCAGCTTAGCGCGGGCTCCCTGCACCCGTAACCACTGTAAATATCGGGTAACTAACCAAAGCGCATTGCTTGGTTACCCGATGTTTATCCTGGTTACGGGGGCGGGCAGCCAGAGAGCCCATGCGTAGCAAAATCCTATGGATCGCGCTGCTCAAAAAACGTTACATGCTGCGTTGCTCCCGCCCGGCGGTCAGTTAAAAAACGACTGACCGCGATGCAGCGGATGCAACGCAGCATCATCAGTCACAATCCGTCACTAATAGAAGCCTATGGGGAAAAACAGGATTCCTGCAAAATATTTTGCAGGATACCATAATTCCTCAAGGCTACGGATTGTGACTGATGCAAAACAACGGAAGTGTGAACTTAGCCTAAGAGCAGCATGATGTATGGACAGATATCTTGATACCAGCTATTTATCACACAATGGGCCACTTGTTGCAGTTTTCATAAAATCACTCTTTTATCTGTTGCAGATCTACCAGTTCTCTACATACTAACCTTTGTATAATCCACCCACCACCACCACTTATTGGCAGCTGCACTGTGCGAGGCAGAAAACCACCAATCAATAATGTGGGTGGGGTTACACAGACTTTGTGAATATGAAGGACTGGCGGCAGGTTTCCTAGTCCTCTAGTGATAATCTCCTGCTGATGCAACAGTGATTTATTAAAAATTGGAGCAAGCTGCATACTAGGTGACACGTTGGAATCAGGGTCTGTGTCTCTACAGCAAGCTAAACTCAGATTATGTAGAAAAAAAATCTGCTGACAGATACCCTTTATCCCCTTCACTCCCGGGCGATTTTCCACATTTTTGCTCCCCTTCTTCTGAGAGTCGTAACGTTTTCATTTTTCCGTCCATATTGCCATATGACGGCTTATTTTTTGCGGGCCGAGTTGTACTTTTAAATTAAATCATTAGTTTTACCATATAGTGTACTTGAAAACGGGAATAAAATTCCAGGTGTGGTGAAATTACAACAAAAAAGTGCAATTGCAAGATGGTTTTGAGGGTATTTTATTCACTGATTTCACTATATGGTAAAACTAATGTGTCAGTATGATGCCTCAGGTCAGTACGAGTTCGCAGATACCATGATGTGATCACGTGACTTCCGGTGGTTGCCATGGTAGCACAGGGTCATGTGATGACTCCTGTAGCTATCAGGAGTCACTTACTCTCAGGCCGGTTTCAGACGTTCGTGTTTAATTAGGTACAAGCCACACGAATGGTTATTGTCATAGTAAGGGAGAAAACACGGGTCTTTGCAATAAAAATATTTTATATATTCCCCTGTATTCAGCGCTGGTTTCTTCAGCTCTGGTGTCTCCCGCTTCTGACCCCCACTCATTATATTCATTGATTATTCACCGCACTGAGGAGCTGGAAGTTGGAGCATCGCGGGTACAGCGCTGGGGACAGCATCGTGGGGACAGGTGAGTATTCAGCAACCAGTGTGTGTAATCCACCGCTAGATCCAGGTAACCTCAGTGACAGCTCAGCCGATCACGCGGCTCTCTTCATTTGCTGCGTGGAGGTGACAGGAGCTTCGGTTTCTTCTGCTGCTCCGGTCACCTCCATGCAGCACAGCTGGAAGCGACGCTAGACCATCCTGGATTCCGCCGGACATGGAGGGCTTTTTGGGGCTGATTAAAGTGGTGAACCAGGGAATGTGTTTGTGTTTTTTATTTCTAATAAAGGATTTTTCAGTTGTGTTTATTTACTGTAATTTACAGATTAAATCATGGAAGGTATCTCGGGGAGACACCTGACATGATTAATCTAGGACTTATTGGCAGCTATGGGCTGCCAATAACTCCTTATTACCCCGATTTGCCAATGCACCAGGGCAAATCGGGAAGAGCCGGGTACAGTCCCAGAACAGTCGCATCTAATGTATGCGGCCATTCTGGGCGGCTGCTGACTGATATTGTTAGGCTGGGGAGCTCCCCATCCTGAGAATACCAGCCTTCAGCCGTATGGCTTTATCTGGTTGGTATTAAATTTGGGGGGAACCGCATGCCGGTTTTTTTAATTATTTATTTATTTCTATACTCCATAGTGACACGCCCACCGGCTGCTGTGATTGGGTGCAGTGAGACACCTGTCACTAAGCGTGGGGGCGTGTCTCACTGCAACCAATCATAGGCGCCGGTGGGCGGGGAAAGCAGGGAATACGAGATTGTTTAATGAGCGGCCGGCTTTTTCAAATTAGAAAAAGCCGTCGGAGCAGTGTGAACGCCGTGCAGCGCCGATGATCGGGGATCGGGGAGTATGAGAGAGGGGGGGACACTTCAGTCACTCGGGGGATTAGCGGTCACCGGTGAACGTTTGGTCGTATCTCCGGTATGTACGGAAACGGACCAAACACGCACGTTTTAAACGGATGTGTGTTGCAGGTAAAGCAGCTTTTTGAAAGGGAAGTTGCTAACGAAGTCGCTGTAAAGTCCCCTTTACACACTGAGACTTTGCTGCACAGCGGGAAACAAAAGAACCAAGGAATGGTCCCGAACGATTTGTAGTGATCAGCAACTTCACAGCAGGGGCCAGGGCGCTGATGTGTTTCACACACTGCAATGTCGCTGGGGAGGTCGCTATAACGTCACAAAACGGTGACGTTACAGCGATGTCGTTTGCGATGTTGCAGTGTGTAAAGCCACCTTAAAGTACTTTAGATAGTTGTTGGACAAAAATGATTGTTTGACTGACAGCCATTCCTTCAGACCCCCACAAACAGAAATATCTGGCTTGGTTGAGTGCTACTGTCTTCTTTATGAGAGAGATGCTACTGCTAGTCTCCTCTGGTGGTGGCTAATCCCCAGGAATAAAAGAATCAGTAGCTAAAATTTGACAAGGTGAATTCTTCTTTCTATCAACATCAACTGTCAGGCTAGAGGTGAGAGGATTCAACCAACCTTAACTAAAGTATATAGAGGCTTTTACTACATAACCATAAAGACACATAGGCATGTATAGGAGCGACATACATAAAGTTTTATTGTAGATCTATTGTAGCAATAAATACATACCTGTGCCTATGTAATTTCATTACTATACATTTAAAAAGTCAATAAATGCCAACAGAAATGTTTACAGAGCAAACATGTGATATACAATACCTTGGAATTATATTTATTTTTGTTGAAGAACTTACTGAAAACACAGGAACAAATACACTTTATGTCTCTCTTGACATGTCTGTTCCATAAAATACTTGCATCCCCATAAATTCCCAATGTTTTAATCAGCAGATCTGTTACATTCATCACTTAATCACAAAAATGTAAAGGAAAGAAAAAAAAAGTATAAGAACCTTTTGAGGTACGTCTCATCTTGTTCCTCATCACTGCCCGGGATGGAATCATCCACCATTGTTTCATCGCTGTCATAATCGCTATACATTGGGGTTTTGTTGGTCCGAGAGCTGTCTCCTTCCTTCATGTTTATGAATTTATCCAGTCTTGTAATCCTGAATTCACCTGTACTGTAATCCAAGAGGACACATCTTACAATATAAAGCTGAACTACATTTACAGTCATATGAAAAAGTTTGAAAAAATAGGAATAACGTTTGGAACACCATTCTAAGTCCGAACTGGGTGCAAAAACCTAAAAAAACATCACTATGGGGAGATAAGGTATGCACACCAGTGACTATGTAAGGGGAATACATGAAATAGCAGAAACTGCTGTGTGAATACGGACTTGAAAAATCCAATAGCTATATGCAAGAGTGAAAATGTGAAAAATGGAATCTGCATTACTGCCATGAACATATGAATCAAGAGAAATTTAGCTACTGAATTGATGTTTTTTTAGGTTTTTGCACCCAGTTCAGACTTAGGAATAACGTTTGGAACACCATTCTATTTGTTAGTATTTTTTCGTTTGTGAACCCTCCCCAACCACACCTATTGCCAATCCATATCATACGCATAAATAGCCTGGGTCTCAGCTTCCCATACACGGTAAGTTTTTTAACTGCATGAGAGGACACACACAAGCTAGGGACCCCAACGTAGAGAAATACTTTGGCGTAGTGTTGGGGCTCTATTGCATTGATCAATTCAGTAGCTAAATTTCTCTTGATTCATATGTTCATGGCAGTAATGCAGATTCCATTTTTCACATTTTCACTCTTGCATATAGCTATTGGATTTTTCAAGTCAGTATTCACACAGCAGTTTCTGCTATTACATGTATTCCCCTTACATAGTCACTGGTGTGCATACCTTATCTCCCCATATGAAAAAGTTTGGGCACCCCTATTAAATGTTAACCTTTTTTCTTTCTTTATAACAATTTGGGTTTTTACAACAGCTATTTCAGTTTCATATATCTAATAACTGATGGACTGAGTAATATTTCTGGATTGAAATGAGGTTTATTGTACTAACAGAAAATGTGCAATCCGCTTTTAAACTAAATTTGACTGGTGCAAAAGTATGGGCACCTCAACATAAAAGTGACATTAATATTTTGTAGATCCTCCTTTTGCAAAAATCACAGCCTCTAGTCGCCTTCTGTAGCTTTTAATGAGTTCCTGGATCCTGGATGAAGGTATACTTGACCATTCCTGTTTACAAAACAATTCCAGTTCAGTTAAGTTTGATGGTCGCCGAGCATGGACAGCCCGCTTCAAATCATCCCACAGATTTTCAATGATATTCAGGTCTGGGGACTGGATGGCCATTTTAGAACAATGTAATTGTTCCTCTGCATGAATGCCTGAGTAGATTTGGAGCGGTGTTTTGGATCATTGTGTTGCTGAAATATCCATCCCCTGCGTAACTCAACTTCGTCACTGATTCTTGCACATTGTCAAGAATCTGCTCATACTGAGTTGAATCCATGCGACCCTCAACTTTAACAAGATTCCCGGTGCCGGCATTGGCCCCACAGCCCCAAAAGCAAGCCCCACCAAATTTTACTGTGGGTAGCAAGTGCTTTTCTTGGAATGCCGTGTTTTTTTGCCTCCATGCATAACGCCTTTTTGTATGACCAAACAACTCAATTTTTGTTTCATCAGTCCAGAGGACCTTCTTCCACAATGTAACTGGCTTGTCCAAATGTGCTTTTGCATACCTCAGGCGACTGTTTGTGGCGTGCTTGCAGAAACGGCTTATTCACATCACTTTCCCATTGTTGACCGATGCACAGGTGTAAAAGATCTTTTTACACCTAGGCCTGCGACTGGAACACGGGGGCATCCGCTACGTCTTGAGGAAAGAAGGTTTAATCATAATCACAGACAAGGATTCTTTACTGTACGAGCAGTGAGACTATGGAACTCTCTGCCGCATGATGTTGTAATGAGTGATTCACTACTAACATTTAAGCAGAGCCTGGATGCCTTTCTTGAAAAATTTAATATTACCAGTTATGTATATTAGATTTTATGACAGGGTATTGATCCAGGGAACTAGTCTGATTGCCGGATATGGAGTCAGGAAGGAAATTTTTTCCCCATTGGAACTTGTTTGCCACATTGGGGGTTTTTTTGCCTTCCTCTGGATCAACATGTTAGGCTACGGGTTGAACTAGATGGACTTAGGGCGGCTTTGCACGTTGCGATATTGCACGTGCGATGTCAGTGGGGTCAAATCGAAAGTGACGCACATCCGGCGTCGCAGTCGATATCGCAACGTGTAAAACCTTTTTGATACGATGAACGAGCGCAAAAGCGTCGTTATCGTATCATCGCTGCAGCCTCCGACATTTCCATAATGCCGGTGCAGCGACAGGTACGATGTTGTTCCTCGCTCCTGCGGCAGCACACATCACTGTGTGTGAAGCCGCAGGAGCGAGGAACTTCAACTTACCTGCCGCCGGCTGCAATGAGAAGGACGGAGGTGGGCGGGATGTTTACATCCTGCTCATCTCCGCCCCTCCGCTTCAATTGGCCGCCTGCCGTGTGACGTCACTGTGACGCCACACGACCCGCCCCCTAAGGAAGGAGGCGGGTCGCCGGCCAGAGGGACGTCGCACGGCAGGTATGTGCGTGTAAAGCTGCCGTAGCGATAATAATCGCTACGGCAGCTTTCACTAGATATCGAACGTGCGACGGGGGCGGGACTATCGCTGCAGCATCGGTAACACATTGTTACCGATGTCGCAACGTGCAAAGCCCGCCTTAGAGTCTCCCTTCAACCTTAAAAACTATGATACTATGATACTATGATACATTGACACCATCTGCAGAAAGATGAAGCTGCAGGTCTTTGGAGGTGGTCTGTGGATTGTCCTTGACTGTTCTCAACATTCTTCTTCTCTGCCTTTCTGATATTTTTCTTGGCCTGCCACGTCTGGGCTTAACAAGAACTGTACCTGTGTTCTTCCATTTCCTTACTATGTTCCTCACAGTGGAAACTGACAGTTTAAATCTCTGAGATAACTTTTTGTATCATTCCCCTGAACAACTATGTTGAATAATCTTTGTTTTCAGATCATTTGAGAGTTGTTTTGAGGAGCCCATGATGCCACTCTTCATAGGAGATTCAAATAGGAGAACAACTTGCAAGTGGCCACCTTAAATACCTTTTCTCATGATTGGATACACCTGCCTATAAAGTTCAAAGCTCAATGAGGTTACAAAACCAATTTAGTGCTTTAGTAAGTCAATAAAAAGTAGTTAGGAATGTTCAAATCAAGAACTTGATAAGGGTGCCCATACTTTTGCACCGGTCAAATTTTGTTTAAATGTGAATTGTACATTTCCTGTTATTACAATAAACCTCATTTCAATCCAGAAATATTACTCAGTTCATCAGTTATTAGATATATGAAACTGAAATAGCTGTTGCAAAAATCCAAATTGTAATAAAGAAAAAAGGCTAACATTAATAGGGGTGCCCAAACTTTTTCATTTGACTGTATATCAGTCATGGGAACCACAAGCCATGATGTACTGCACACGTCCCTGCAAAGAATAATAAAGTATCGGATGCTTCAGAGTCAAAAAATGTTGGGGATTTTATGCTTGTATATATATTTCCTATGGAAGAACGCACTGAAAATCTAAGTGACAATAGAAGAAATGAGTGATTTTTTTTCACAAACCAAATCTGCACACGAAGAGAAAAAAAAAAAAAAATCACAACATGTGTTGGGAGATACGAGCCCATTCAAGTCAAAAGCGGGCTTTACACGCTACGAGATCGCTACAGCGATCTCGTTGGGGTCACGGATTTTGTGACGCACATCCAGCCGCTGTAGCGATGCCATTGCGTGTGACACCTATGAGCGATTTTGCATCGTCGCAAAAACGTGCAAAATCGCTCATTGGCGACATGGGGGTCAATTCACAAATATCGTTACTGCAGCAGTAACGAAGTTGTTCCTCGTTCCTGCGGCAGCACACATCGCTCCGTGTGACACCGCAGTAACGAGGAAGCTCTCCTTACCTGCCTCCCAGCCACAATGCGGAAGGAAGGAGGTGGGCGGGATGTTCGTCCCGCTCATCTCCGCCCCTCCGCTTCTATTTTGCGGCGGTTCAGTCACGCTGCAGTGACGTTGCTGTGACGCTGAACGAACCGCCCCCCCTTAGAAAGGAGGCGGTTCGCCGGTCACAGTGACGTCGCAGGGAAGGTAAGTAGTGTGACGGGTCCGGGCGATGTTGTGCGACACGGGCAGCGATTTGCCCATGTCGCACAACAGATGAGGGCGGGTACGCACGATGGCGATATCGGTACAGATATCGCAGTGTGTAAAGCGGCCTTAAGGCCAAGACCGCACTTTGCAGTTCAATTCTGCAGCGTGTAAGACACTGCGTGTGCGTCTCAGAACGCAGCCGAAAAAGCTGCGTTCTGAGACGCATTCGGCAGAACGCAAAGTGCGGACATTACTGGTGAGAATTCAT
Source organism: Anomaloglossus baeobatrachus (assembly GCF_048569485.1). Classification (NCBI taxonomy): domain Eukaryota; kingdom Metazoa; phylum Chordata; class Amphibia; order Anura; family Aromobatidae; genus Anomaloglossus; species Anomaloglossus baeobatrachus. Next base: position 852,886,290 of record NC_134353.1, read on the forward strand.
GCGTTCTGGATGCTTTCTCTGCCATAGACAGAGTGAGAAAAGCATCCAGAACGCACATTTTTTACAGAACGCACCCACTCGGCTCTGCAGCATCCCCATAGGAAGCAGAGCAGAGTGTGACCGCACTGTCACTGTCATGGCTGGCTGCGGACAGTGCCGCGCGATCAGAATGAACTTCACCCGACTTCATTGTGATCGTGCGGCACTGTGCGTGTGCCGCGGCTTGATTTGCGGTCACACGTCAAGGACTCACCTGTGATCACAAATCCCCTGAGCGACTTTAACCGCAGTGACAGCACAGCTGATCGCGCGACTTACTTCAGTTGCTGCATGGAGTTCACTGGAGCGGCGGTGTTCTACTGCCGCTCCTGTCAGCTTCCGATGTAGCAGAGCTGGAAGCGTCGGAGGACCTTGCGTGGATTACGTCGGACCTGGAGGTGTTTTTGAGGGGTTAATAAAGTGGTGAAAGAGGGTGTTATTTTTTTCTTTCATTACAAATAAATTATTTTTTGGATGTGTGTGTTTATTTACTTTAACTTACAGGTTCATCATGGAAGGTATCTCGGGGAGACGCCTGCCATGATTAACCTAGGACTTAGTGGCAGCTATCGGCTGCTGCCATTAACTCCTTATTACCCAGTTTGCCACCGCACCAGGGCCGGTAAAGTCCCGGGACTGTCGCATCTAATGCATGCGGCAATTCCGGGCGGCTGCTGGATGATATTGTTAGGCTGGGGAGCTCCCCATAACGTGGAGCTTTCCATCCTGAGAATACCAGCCTTCAGCCGTGTGGCTTTACCCTGGCTGGTATCCAAATGGGGGGGACCGAACGTCGGTATTTCTTCATTTATTTTACTGCTTGATATAGACACGCCCACCGGCGGCTGTGATTGGTTGCAGTGAGACAGCTGTCTTTCAGCGTGGGGGCGTGTCTGACTGCAACCAATCATAGGCGCCGGTGGGCGGGAAAAGCAGGGAATACGTGATGGATTAATGAGCGTCCGGCATTTTCAAAAGAGAAGAAGCCGCCACAGTGTGAACGCCGTGCAGCGCCGCGCCGGTGATCGTGGATCGGTGAGTATGAGAGAGGGGGTGGGAGGGAGAGACAGACATGGACATAGAGAGAGATCGAGACAGAGAGAGAGACCGACCGACAGACCAACCGACAGAGAGAGAAAGACGAATGAACTGCCTTTGTTATGTTAAAAAAAACATGTGGATCGCAATAATAATGCAATGCAAGCGCACTGCTTCACATTTTGGCAGCGATTTTCTACAACTCATTGATTTCAATGGGTGTAGAACGCAGCCAAAATGGCAAAAACAATTGACATGCTGCTTCTTTGAAAGCATGGTTTTTGCCACAAAATATACAAATTAAACGCAGCGTTTAGAAACGCAAAGTGCGGTCTGAAAATCAACATTTACCATTGACTTTGCTGTAAAATCAAAACGCATGTTTTTTGGCATGAAAAAGGTGCAGTTCAAAACGGACCTAAAAAGCAGCTGAAAAGCAGGTGGAAACGCAAAGTGCGGTCTTAGCCTAAGGGTGCAAAAAGAAAATCCATACCAAGCCACCGTATATCATCTGATTTTTTCAGACACATTGCAATGCTTTAAATCTACACTCCAGCGTTTTGGGAGGGGGTTATCACCACTGGACTAGTGCTTTTAATCTAAGGTCCCTGTCCCTGGTCTTAGGCTATGTGCCCACGGGCGCTCGTACCTGAGGATGTATCCGCAGGTACGAGCGCATGTTTCGCGCAGCTGCCCGCCGGCGTCCGCAGCTATTTTTAAATGCAAGATCACAGCGGAATAGCTGCGGGAAACATGCGGACATTCATGCGAATTACCTGCGGACGTCCCGGCCTCTATCTCTATAGCGGAGGGCCGGGACATCCGCAGGTAATTCCGCATGAATAATTGACATGCAATTATACATGCGGACATCCACAGCATGTTCAGCAGCCGCACTTTCCGCAGCGTGGACACAGCACTCCCCATGTCCCATAGGATAACATTGGGAGTGACTGAACATGCTAAAACCTGCAGATTTATCTGGAAAATCCAGAAAAATCCGCAGGTTTTCGCCGGCAAAATCCGCACAAACAAGCTCCTGTGGGCACATAGCCTTATACTCACTCTCCGACATCTTCACCCTCTATCGCCGTCGCTCCTGTTGGTCTAGCAGTTTGTGACGTGCGGGCTGTTCCAGTGTTTCATGGAGCGCGCCAGAAGTCACAACTTTATGGGAGCCTCGTTCTGGCCCTCAGATGCATTGGGACTTAACTTCTGACTTCCGCCAGACAGACGTTGCAGTCACATGATGGTGCCGTGGGAACAGACCGGCATCGATAAAAGGTGAAGATGCCAGGGGGATGCACCACTCCAGTAGTGAAAACAAAACACTGGAGTGTTGCTTTAACATAGGAAACTGCATTTATTCCTGTAAAATTTTTAAATAACTGCTGCTGTATAAAAATAGATTAGAAAAGGATGACAAGTGATGAAATAAAAACGTCCGGGTTTTCTAGATGAAACTTCAGACAATTTTTTTTATAGGTTTGTGCGAACTAGCCTCAGGCGGGTTACTTAAATGGCCTTTATCAACACTTTGGCATTTTTTACTTAATAGGAGCCAGATCTGAAAATTTTTAAAATTTTGTACAGTGACAAAAGAGCGCTCACCGCTAAGGCTGCTTTCACACATCAATTTTTTGCAATCAGGTACAATCCGGTTTGTGCCTGATGCAACGGATCCGTCTCAGATTGTGTAAAAACTGATGCGACGGATCCGGTAAAAAAAAAAAAAAACAGATCCGTTTTTTTTTTATGCTGAGAGAGAGAGAGACCCCATCATCACCGCACATACACCAGCACGCATCATCACCGCACATGCACCGGCACTCCCGCACGCATCATCACCGCACATGCACCGGCACTCCCGCACGCATCATCACCGCACATGCACCGGCACTCCCGCACGCATCATCACCGCACATGCACCGGCACTCCCGCACGCATCATCACCGCACATGCACCGGCACTCCCGCACGCACCATCACCGCACATGCACCGGCACTCCCGCACGCACCATCACCGCACATGCACCGGCACTCCCGCACGCATCATCACCGCACATGCACCGGCACTCCCGCACGCATCATCACCGCACATGCACTGGCACTCCCGCACGCATCATCACCGCACATGCACCGGCACTCCCGCACGCATCATCACCGCACATGCACCGGCACTCCCGCACGCATCATCACCGCACATGCACCGGCACTCCCGCACGCATCATCACCGCACATACACCGGCACTCCCTTACGCATAATCACCGCACATACACCGGCACTCCCGCATGCACAATCACTGCACATACACCGGCACTGTGGAACGCATCATCACCGCACACGCAGGCACTACAGCCCCCATCTTCCCCGCACACGCTCCGGCACTACCTCAGTGAAGTCACCGCTGACAGCGCGACTCCCTCACGTTGCTGCGTGGAGCAGATAGTGAGCGGCGGTGTTCTACTGCCGCTCCTCTCAGCTTCATGTAGCAGAGCTGAAATCGTCGTGGGACCTCTGTGGATTACATCGGACCTGGAGGGGTGTTTGGAATAAAAGACAAAAAAAAAACCTCTTTCACCATTTTATTAAAATCCCCAAATAAAAGTATTTTTTTGGGTGTAGGTGTTTATTTACTTTCACTTACAGGTTAATCATTGGAGGTGTCTCAGACGCCTGCCATGATTAACCCCTTATTACCGTGCTTGCCACCGCACCAGGGCAATTCGGGATGAGCCGGGGAGAGTCCCGGGACTGTCGCATCTAATGGATGCGGCAATTCCGGGTGGCTGCTGGCTGATATTTTTAGGCTGCGGGACTCCCCATAACGTGGAGCTCTCCATCCTGAGAATACCAGCCTTCAGCATTGTGGCTTTATCTTGGTTGGTATCAAAATTGGGGGGGGAACACACACCGTTTTTTTTTTTTTAAATTATTTATTTATTTTACTGCAAGATATAGACCCGCCCACCGGCGGCTGTGATTGGTTGCAGTGAGACAGCTGTCACTCAGCGTGGGGGCATGTCTGACTGCAACTAATCATAGGCGCCGGTCGGCGGGGGAAGCAGTGAATACGAGATTGAATAATGGGCGGCTGGCAATTTCAAATTAGGAGAAGCCGCCAGAGCTTTGTGACAGCCGTGCAGCGCCGCACCAGTGATCGGTGAGTAGGAGAGAGAGAGAGAGAGAGAGAGTGAGAGTGAGAGTGAGTGTTATTTTCTGACAAGCAATGAATTTATATCACTTCTGGATATGCTCAGAAGTAAAAACCGGATCCGGTACATGCTTCCGGCGGTTGATGCATGCCACCGGATTCGGCGTGCATAGGCTTTCATTATGCACCTTGCCGCACAGCGCCGCACCCGGCGCTATGCAGTTTTTTGCCGCTGGCAAAAACGTTCCTCTGCGTCCTGTGCGGCCGCCGGAGTGACGATTTTTGCCGCATCTGGCAAAAACCGGATCAAACACAAGTACATGCGGCACAATCCGGCGCTAATAACAGTCTATGAGGAAAAACCGCACCCGGCGGCAAAAAAAAACCGGATGCGTTTTTCCCACAAAGCGCCGGATTGTGCCGCATAGCAAAAACCTGATGTGTGAAAGCAGCCTAATGTTACCCTAATGTTACCAGAGTGACTCGGCAGTTATGAAATCACCAGAGAGAAAATGCTAAATATCCAGCAAGGAAGTCAGAAAACTCCTTCAAGTGAACCTGTCAGGTGCAATATGCATCCAGAACCACGAGCAGTTCTGGGTACATATTGCTAATCCCTGCCTAACTGTCCCTGTAAACACTAGCATAGATAAAGAGATCTTTACAAAAAGTATTTCTAAAGATCTATTATAATATGCTAATGAGCACGGGGACTAGTCCCAAGGGCGTTTCTACCCTTAGCTAGTCGGCCCATATAGCATGCTAACACGCCCCTGTGGGCGTACTAACGTGTTAATGATACGCAGTGACATCGCACATGTGCCGCCTCTGTAGCGGTCGAACCGCTCGGATCCGGGTGTCGCTGCTCGTGGCTCAAGGGTCTCCCCAACGTGCTTTCGGTCCCAGATCGGCTATTGTACTACTGCTGACCATCCTCCTAGACTAAGCCAGGCACCCAGTCCCAATATCCCGCGACCTGGTCTCCGACTCCTCCGGGTCAAGACCACCGTCTGCAACCCAATCTACTTCTCCCCTGGGAGCTCCAACTCCCAGCTTCCCCCAAGCTCCTCACTGCTCGAGGGCTACCAGTGCACTCACTTGTCACCTCCCACCTCCCTGCCTGACCCCTAGGTGAGCGGCCCTATTCCAGCTTAGCAGCCAACTGGTGTGCTTGACAGGGTGTGGTGCGGTGCGAGGTGTGATTGGGATTTTTCAATGCTTATGCAGGCAGTACTGCAAGTCGGGAACCCAAAACCAAGAGAGGTTGAGTCCTGCACTAAGAGATAAAGAGCATGCAGTACCTTGTGACGACCTGACTAGTCCAGGGGCATCACACACACACACACCTCACGGCGCATGGCAGCCGGCGGAGGATGGATGCACACTGCGTATGATCTGGAGTACCCAGGACTTCCAATCATTCACACTAAATTGATGCCGGTAAGCTTCCCGGCTTCAGTGAGGTACAGTGCGCATGACTGGAAGTGCTGAGGATTCTGGATCATGCCCAGTGTACATCTATCCTCTGCCAGCCACCATGAACAATGAGGTATGTGCGGCGTCGCTGCGTATCATTAGCATGTTAGTACGCCCACAGGGGCGTGCTAGCATGCTATGTGGGCCGACCAGCTAAGGGGAGAAATACCCTTTGGACTATCGTATTTTTCGGACCATAAGACGCACTTTTTTTCCTCCAAATTTGGGAGGAAAGTGTGGGGTGCGTCTTATGGTCTGAAGCTGCGGGGTAGGGAGCTGTGGGGAGTCAGCGCTATGCAGTGGGACCACAGGAGGCAGGGAGCGTCCCTACTGCAGGAACCACGTGTGCCCGCTGCTTAAAGTAAGAGAATATTCATTAGCTGATCCCAGTCCACCTCTCTCTGCAGTCAGCGGGGGTGAGGAGCAGCAACTCAATAGTTTAATGTAAACAGCGGTCACACGTGGGTTCTCCAGCCCCCGGCTTCCTGCAGCGGCTGGGGAGACTGTGTGTCCGCTGTTTAGGAGGCAGGAGCAGGGGGCAGCTGTAGTCATGTCTGGCCCGAAAGAACGGCACATCACTGTAGTGTCCGGGCCAGAGCACGGCATACCTTCAGAGCACAGCCGCAGTCTCTGTGCTGAGGGCTCAAATTACTTCCACTTTGCTCCTGCTGCCTCTGCACTAGAACAGAAGTTCCCAACTCCAGTCCTCAAGGCACACCAACAGTGCATGTTTTCAGGATTTCCTTAGTATTGCACAGGTGATAATTTAATCACCTGCAAAGGTGCTGAATCCAACACCCATGCAATGCTAAAGAAATCCTGAAACCATGCACTGTTGGTGTGCCTTGAGGACTGGAGTTGGGAACCTCTGCACTAGAAAGTCTTCCGTAGCTAACAAGTGATGTAATGCAGAGGGGTGGGCCAGAGCAGCACAGTGCCCGCCTCTTCATTACATCACTGCAGGTCCTTGAGATATGGGAGACTTCCTTTGTAATGCCAGAATCAAACTGAAGCATGGTGAGCAGCACATCAGTAAAAGTAAGGCAATAAATAATGTAGTATATAAAGGCATTACTGTACACCTGGATGGGGTTGGATCATATATATATATATATATATATATATATATATATATATATATATATATATATATATATATATATACATATACACATATATATATACATACATATACACACACATATACATACACACACACACAGTATATAACTCTATATATACATATACAGTTAGGTCCAGAAATATTTGGACAGTGACACAATTTTCGCGAGTTGGGCTCTGCATGCCATCACATTGGATTTGAAATGAAACCTCTACAACAGAATTCAAGTGCAGATTGTAACGTTTAATTTGAAGGTTTGAACAAAAATATCTGATAGAAATTGTAGGAATTGTACACATTTCTTTACAAACACTCCACATTTTAGGAGGTCAAAAGTAATTGGACAAAAACCAAACCCAAACAAAATATTTTTATTTTCAATATTTTGTTGCGAATCCTTTGGAGGCAATCACTGCCTTAAGTCTGGAACCCATGGACATCACCAAACGCTGGGTTTCCTCCTTCTTAATGCTTTGCCAGGCCTTTACAGCCGCAGCCTTCAGGTCTTGCTTGTTTGTGGGTCTTTCCGTCTTAAGTCTGGATTTGAGCAAGTGAAATGCATGCTCAATTGGGTTAAGATCTGGTGATTGACTTGGCCATTGCAGAATGTTCCACTTTTTTGCACTCATGAACTCCTGGGTAGCTTTGGCTGTATGCTTGGGGTCATTGTCCATCTGTACTATGAAGCGCCGTCCGATCAACTTTGCGGCATTTGGCTGAATCTGGGCTGAAAGTATATCCCTGTACACTTCAGAATTCATCCGGCTACTCTTGTCTGCTGTTATGTCATCAATAAACAAGTGACCCAGTGCCATTGAAAGCCATGCATGCCCGTGCCATCACGTTGCCTCCACCATGTTTTACAGAGGATGTGGTGTGCCTTGGATCATGTGCCGTTCCCTTTCTTCTCCAAACTTTCTTCCCATCATTCTGGTACAGGTTGATCTTGGTCTCATCTGTCCATAGCATACTTTTCCAGAACTGAGCTGGCTTCATGAGGTGTTTTTCAGCAAATTTAACTCTGGCCTGTCTATTTTTGGAATTGATGAATGGTTTGCATCTAGATGTGAACCCTTTGTATTTACTTTCATGGAGTCTTCTCTTTAATGTTGACTTAGAGACAGATACACCTACTTCACTGAGAGTGTTCTGGACTTCAGTTGATGTTGTGAACGGGTTCTTCTTCACCAAAGAAAGTATGCGGCGATCATCCACCACTGTTGTCATCCGTGGACGCCCAGGCCTTTTTGAGTTCCCAAGCTCACCAGTCAATTCCTTTTTTCTCAGAATGTACCCGACTGTTGATTTTGCTACTCCAAGCATATCTGCTATCTCTCTGATGGATTTTTTTCTTTTTTTTCAGCCTCAGTATGTTCTGCTTCACCTCAATTGAGAGTTCCTAAGGCTATGTGCCCACGCTGCGGATTTACCGCGGATTTACCGAAAATCTGCAGCAGCGGCACTTCCAAGCCATTTCAATGGCATTTTGGAAATGCTGTGCCCATGCTGCGGATTTTTCCGCGGCGGATTTGCCGCGGATTTTGATCTGGAAAAATCTGCAGCATGTCAATTATTGTTGCGGATTTTGTTGCGGATTTTTCCCATGCAAGTCAATGCAAGGTGTAAAATCCGCAAGAAATCCGTAGGTCTGTTCCCACAGGCTCTTTTTCCTGTGGATTTGGTGCGGATTTCGCAAACAAATCCGCAGGAAGTGATGTAGGATAGTTCAGGAAGAGGAAGTTTCACCATTTTGTAGTGTAGAGTAGTGGCAGTGTAGTCGTGTTGTGTCCGGACTCTGGATTGCCAGCTAAAAGCAGCTAGTTACAGGCTGCTTGCTTTTAGCTGGCAAAACAGGATCCCAGGTCTTTTTTTTTTTTTAAAAAGAATTGTGAAAAATGTGCTCCGCTGTATTTTCACTGTCCAGCCCGATGCAAGCAAGCAACTGAGGGCTGTGCTTCTCAGCGGGATAAGGCTGAAGCATTCTCTGCCCCTCCCGCTGAGAAATACAGTCCTCAGCTGCCCCTAAAAATGGCGGCTCCGTTGTGAAGCGCCATTCACAGGTGCTCTACCGAGGCTCATCCAGCTGCCCTGATGCATTTGGCTGGCTGGGTAATACGGGGTTAATGCCAGTTTTCTGCAAACTGGCACTAAGCCCGAGGTTCATAATGTCATGCCTGTGTAGACACGGCATATAAAAATAGCAACAAAAAGAGGACAATGTCCTCCAAAAATTAAGTATTACTCACAGCAAGTTGGGCTGTAGTGTGTACATCGCCCAGGCCAAAAGCTAATGCTCTACCAGGATACAGCTAAACCCCCACTAATGTGGAAGCGTCACAGGTGCAGGAGAAGCAGATCACACACACACCTCCATGGAATGGAGGGGAGGCGAATGCTAGATAATAAAACTGCACACAAGTGGCTTGCATAGAGCGCTGTTCACATGCAGATGGCACAGTCACAAACCCGCAGCCTATTAGGTGACGCCCTTCTATTAGATCAGGCGGGCTGCCAAGCCGTACCGTACCCCACTGTGTATCATGCACGGACAGACACTCTACAATGCAAGGCCCAACAGAAAGGGGCCTGGCTGTATCCTGTACAAACAAAAAAATATGAGGTTTTTGTTGGTATTTATGGCCATAAAACGTAAGCCTACACCCTCGTCACGGGACCTCATGTCTGTAGGTCCCTACACTAAATATAAAAATAGCAACAAAAAAGAGGACAATGTCCTCCAAAAATTAAGTATTACTCACAGCAAGTTGGGCTGTAGTGTGTACATCGCCCAGGCCAAAAGCTAATGCTCTACCAGGATACAGCTAAACCAAAAATTTGTCCTCTTTTTGTTGCTATTTTTATATTTAGTGTAGGGACCTACAGACATGAGGTCCCGTGACGAGGGTGTAGGCTTACGTTTTATGGCCATAAATACCAACAAAAACCTCATATTTTTTTGTTTGTACAGGATACAGCCAGGCCCCTTTCTGTTGGGCCTTGCATTGTAGAGTGTCTGTCCGTGCATGATACACAGTGGGGTACGGCTTGGCAGCCCGCCTGATCTAATAGAAGGGCGTCACCTAATAGGCTGCGGGTTTGTGACTGTGCCATCTGCATGTGAACAGCGCTCTATGCAAGCCACTTGTGTGCAGTTTTATTATCTAGCATTCGCCTCCCCTCCATTCCATGGAGGTGTGTGTGTGATCTGCTTCTCCTGCACCTGTGACGCTTCCACATTAGTGGGGGTTTAGCTGTATCCTGGTAGAGCATTAGCTTTTGGCCTGGGCTGTGTAGACACGGCCATTATGAACCTCCGTTTGGTACTAAAGAAAACACTTTTTTTAAAAATTTTATTTGAAAGAAAAACACACACACAGATCCCTGATTGCCATCTTTATTACTCCCTGAATCCCCCGACGATAATCCATGACAGCTCCGATGTGCACCCGGCTGACCCGGGCACTGACGTCAGCCGGTGACAGCAGCCGTCAGTGTATTAAATGCTGCACAGCTCTTTTCCGGCAGCTGGGAACGTCTGATATCAGAGCCCTGGTCAGCTGACTTAATTCGCGAGCGCAGGCGGGTCAGCTGACTGCACACCGACAGCTGACGATGTGCATTCATGTGACCCGGGCACGGACGTCAGCCGGTCCCAGAAGCCGTCAGTGTACGAGATGCTGCAAAGCTCTCTTCCGTCTGCTGGGACCGGCTGATGTCCGTGCCCGGGTCAGATGAGTGCACATCGGCCGACTATTCATCTGACCCGCCCGCGCTCGCGAATTAAGTCAGCTGACCAGGGCTCTGAAGTCAGACGTTCCCAGCTGCCGGAAGAGAGCTGTGCAGCATTTAATACACTGACGGCTGCTGTGACCGGCTGACTTCTGTGCCCGGGTCAGCTGATGCTGTGAAGTCAGCTGACCCGAGCTCAGCTATGAACTGAGCTGACCCGGCCAGTGAGTTCTGCCGCTCCCAGCAGCCGGCAGAGAGCTTTCCTGTGATATTGTCCTGGATTAACCTCTGAGGCTTGGGAGTAATAAAGATGGCAATCAGGGATGTGTGTGTGTTTTTCTTTCAATTAAAATTTTTAATAAAGGTGTTGTGTTTTCTTTTTTCCCAAATGGAGGTTCATAATGGCTGTCTACACAGGCATGACATTATGAACCTCGGGCTTAGTGCCAGTTTGCAGAAAACTGGCATTAACCCCGTATTACCGAGCCAATGCATCAGGGCAGCTGGATGAGCCTCGGTACAGCACCTGAGAATGGCGCTTCACAACAAAGCCGCCATTTTCAGGGGCAGCTGAGGACTGTTTTTCTCAGCGGGAGGGGCAGAGAATGCGTCAGCCTTATCCCGCTGAGAAGCACAGCCCTCAGTTGCTCGCTTGCATCGGGCTGGACAGTGAAAATACAGCGGAGCACATTTTTTTTTTTTTTTTAAATAACAGTGAAAGGGAACATGGGACCACATTTTTTGGCTATAAGCTGCGGCCACCACCACTGGGTTATTATATACAGCCTGTTAGAATGTAAGAGCCCAGTGGTGTTGGCAGAGCCCAGTGGTGTTGGCCGCAGCTTTTCTGTATAAGCACACTGTGAGACTGCTAACAAAATGGATAATGGAGAAGAAAAGAGGGTTGGGACAGGAAATTACATAGAGACTTTTTTTCCCTTCAAAACAGTCAAAGCTTTATTCAGAAACACAGAGTACAATGGACAAAATCCGCATCAAAATTCGCAACGAAATCCGCAACGAAATCCGCAACGAAATCCGCGTCAAATCCACAGCTATGCTAAGGTGCGGATTCTGGGGGAAAGCTGCGGATTTTGAGGCAGAAAAATCCGCAGCAACATTCTCTCGTGGACACATAGCCTTAAGGCTACTTTACACACTGCGATATCGGTCCCGATATCGCTAGTGTGCGTACCCGCCCCCATCTGTTGCGCGACACGGGCATATCGCTGCCCGTGCCGCACAACATCGCCCAGAGCCGTCACACATACTTACCTGTCCGGCGACGTCGCTGTGACCGGCGAACCGCCTCCTTTCTAAGGGGGCGGTCCGTGCGGCGTCACAGCGACGTCACTGAACCGCCGCCCAATCGCAGCGGAGGGGCGGAGATGAGCGGGACGTAACATCCCGCCCACCTCCTTCCTTCCGCATAGCGGCCGGGAGGCAGGTAGGGAGACGTTCCTCGCTCCTGCGGCGTCACACGCAGCGATGTGTGATGCCGCAGGAACGAGGAACAACCTCGTTACTGCTGAAGTAACGATAATTGGGAATGGACCCCCGTGTCGCCGATTAGCGATTTTTCACTGTTTTGCAACGATGCAAAATCGCTAATCGATGTCACACGCAACGGCATCGCTAATGCGGCCGGATGTGCGTCACGAATTCCGTGACCCCAACGACTCCGCATTAGCGATGTCGTAGCGTGTAAAGCCCGCTTTAGACCGCATGTTGTCTGGTCACAGCAACAGCTTCCAAATGCAAAACCACACACCTGTAATCAACCCCAGACCTTTTAACTACTTCATTGATTACAGGTTAACGAGGGAGACGCCTTCAGAGTTAATTGCAAGCCCTTAGAGTCCCTTGTCCAATTACTTTTGCTCCCTTGAAAAAGAGGAGGCTATGCATTACAGAGCTATGATTCCTAAACCCTTTCTCCGATTTGGATGTGAAAACTCTCATATTGCAGCTGGGAGTGTGCACTTTCAGCCCATATTATATATATAATTGTATTTCTGAACATGTTTTTGTAAACAGCTAAAATAACAAAACCTGTGTCACTGTCCAAATATTTCTGGCCCTGACTGTATATATACACACACAAACACACACACACACCAGATTGGAGGATCACAGATATAATGTTGGGGAACATACATATTCCACGATGGGGGCCATATATACCTGGAAGGTACCCAGAATGGGGGATATGAGGACAGAATTTAGGGATATTATTACCTCAGTAACACTGTCAGCAGTAAAATAACAGTGTCATGACCACATTCTTTTACTTTCATTTTATTTTTTTTCTATTTTTTTCCTCCTCTAAAACAAGGGTGCGTCTTATAGTCCAGTGCGTCTTATAGTCCGAAAAATACGGTAGTTCCTTCGCTCATTAGCATATAATATACGATCTTTACAAATACTTTTTCTATAGATCTCTATCTATGCTAGTGTATACAGGGACAGTTAGGCAGGGATAGCAATATGCAGCTAGAACTGCCCGTGGTTCTAGGTGCATATTGCACTTGATAGGTTCCCTTTAAAGGTAATATATAGCATTTTATATAACCAAATATTTTTAATACTTTCAATATAACTATAGTAAAATTTATTTTTTCCATCTACTAGGGGCTGCCATTTCTTTTTGCTGGTAAGTCAGAGTACGAGACTTAAAAACTGAAAATACAGCTGTGCAGTATGTGGGGGGGGAGAGTCCTGCTATTTGAGGCACAGTGTGAGTGACACTTATGGGCATTGGGTGACACTTATTTGGGGCAGTATGGGTGGCAGGTAGGTTGGCACTGTTAGGCCTAAGCCACACGGTGAGAAAGAAGGGAATTTTGTTTACTTACCGTAAATTCCTTTTCTTCTAGCTCCTATTGGGAGACCCAGACAATTGGGTGTATAGCTTCTGCCTCCGGAGGCCACACAAAGTATTACACTTAAAAGTGTAAACCCCTCCCCTCTGCCTATACACCCCCCCGTGCATCACGGGCTCCTCAGTTTTGGTGCAAAAGCAGGAAGGAGGAAACTTATAAATTGGTCTAAGGTAAATTCAATCCGAAGGATGTTCGGAGAACTGAAAACCATGAACCAAGAACAATTCAACATGAACAACATGTGTACACAAAAGAACAACAGCCCGAAGGGAACAGGGGCGGGTGCTGGGTCTCCCAATAGGAGCTAGAAGAAAAGGAATTTACGGTAAGTAAACAAAATTCCCTTCTTCTTTGTCGCTCCATTGGGAGACCCAGACAATTGGGACGTCCAAAAGCAGTCCCTGGGTGGGTAAAAGAATACCTCGGTAAAAGAGCCGTAAAACGGCCCCTTCCTACAGGTGGGCAACCGCCGCCTGAAGGACTCGCCTACCTAGGCTGGCATCTGCCGAAGCGTAGGTATGCACCTGATAGTGTTTCGTGAACGTGTGCAGACTCGACCAGGTAGCCGCCTGACACACCTGCTGAGCCGTAGCCTGGTGCCGCAATGCCCATGACGCACCCACGGCTCTGGTAGAATGGGCTTTCAGCCCTGAAGGAACCGGAAGCCCAGAAGAACGGTAGGCTTCAAGAATTGGTTCCTTGATCCACCGAGCCAAGGTTGACTTGGAAGCCTGCGACCCTTTACGCTGGCCAGCGACAAGGACAAAGAGCGCATCCGAGCGGCGCAGGGGCGCCGTACGAGAAATGTAGAGTCTGAGTGCTCTCACAAGATCTAACAAGTGCAAATCCTTTTCACATTGGTGAACTGGATGAGGACAAAAAGAAGGTAAGGAGATATCCTGATTGAGATGAAAAGGGGATACCACCTTAGGGAGAAATTCCGGAACCGGACGCAGAACCACCTTGTCCTGGTGAAACACCAGGAAGGGGGCTTTGCATGACAGCGCTGCTAGCTCAGACACTCTCCGAAGTGATGTGACTGCCACTAGGAAGACCACCTTCTGCGAAAGGCGTGAAAGAGAAATATCCCTCATTGGCTCGAAAGGTGGTTTCTGAAGAGCCGTTAGCACCCTGTTCAGATCCCAGGGTTCTAGCGGACGCTTGTAAGGAGGGACTATGTGGCAAACCCCCTGCAGGAACGTGCGTACCTGTGGAAGCCTGGCTAGACGCTTTTGAAAAAACACAGAGAGCGCCGAGACTTGTCCCTTAAGGGAGCCGAGAGACAAACCCTTTTCCATTCCGGATTGAAGGAAGGACAGAAAAGTGGGCAAGGCAAATGGCCAGGGAGTAAAACCCTGATCAGAGCACCAGGATAAGAAGATCCTCCACGTTCTGTGGTAGATCTTGGCGGACGTTGGTTTCCTGGCCTGTCTCATAGTGGCAATGACCTCTTGAGATAACCCTGAAGACGCTAGGATCCAGGACTCAATGGCCACACAGTCAGGTTGAGGGCCGCAGAATTCAGATGGAAAAATGGCCCTTGAGACAGCAAGTCTGGTCGGTCTGGTAGTGCCCACGGTTGGCCCACCGTGAGATGCCACAGATCCGGGTACCACGACCTCCTCGGCCAGTCTGGAGCGACGAGGATGGCGCGGCGGCAGTCGGACCTGATCTTGCGTAACACTCTGGGCAGCAGTGCCAGAGGAGGAAATGCATAAGGCAGTTGAAACTGCGACCAATCCTGAACTAATGAGTCTGCCGCCAGAGCTCTGTGATCTTGAGAACGTGCCATGAATGCCGGGACCTTGTTGTTGTGCCGGGACGCCATTAGGTCGACGTCCGGCTTCCCCAGCGGCAACAGATCTCTTGAAACACGTCCGGGTGAAGAGACCATTCCCCTGCGTCCATGCCCTGGCGACTGAGAAAGTCTGCTTCCCAGTTTTCTACGCCCGGGATGTGAACTGCGGAGATGGTGGAGGCTGTGGCTTCCACCCACAGCAGAATCCGCCGAACTTCCTGGAAGGCTTGCCGACTGCGTGTGCCGCCTTGGTGGTTGATGTATGCCACCGCCGTGGCGTTGTCCGACTGAATTCGGATCTGCCTGCCTTCCAGCCACGGCTGGAACGCCTTTAGGGCTAGATACACTGCCCTTATCTCCAGAACATTGATCTGAAGGGAGGACTCTGGCTGAGTCCAGGTACCCTGAGCCCTGTGGTGGAGAAAGACCGCTCCCCACCCTGACAGACTCGCGTCCGTCGTGACCACAGCCCAGGATGGGGGCAGGAAGGATTTCCCCTTCGACAAAGAAGTGGGAAGAAGCCACCACTGAAGGGAGGCCTTGGCTGCCCGAGAAAGGGAGACGTTCCTGTCGAGGGACGTCGACTTCCTGTCCCATTTGCGGAGAATGTCCCATTGAAGTGGACGCAGATGAAACTGCGCAAAAGGAACTGCCTCCATTGCTGCCACCATCTTCCCTAGGAAGTGCATGAGGCGTCTCAGGGGGTGCGACTGGGCTCGAAGGAGAGATTGCACCCCTGTCTGTAGTGAACGCTGTTTGTCCAGCGGAAGTTTCACTATCGCTGAGAGAGTATGAAACTCCATGCCGAGATATGTCAGCGATTAGGCCGGTGTCAATTTTGACTTTGGGAAATTGATCCACCCGAATCTCTGGAGAGTCTCCAGCGCAATGTTCAGGCTGTGTTGGCATGCCACCCGAGAGGGGGCCTTGACAAGCAGATCGTCTAAGTAAGGGATCACCGAGTGTCCCTGAGAGTGTAGGACTGCTACCACTGTTGCCATGACCTTGGTGAAGACCCGTGGGGCTGTCGCCAGGCCGAAAGGCAGTGCCACGAACTGAAGGTGTTCGTCCCCAATGGCGAAACGCAGGAAGCGCTGATGCTCTGGTGCAATCGGCACGTGGAGATAAGCATCCCTGATGTCGATTGATGCTAGGAAGTCTCCTTGGGACATCGAGGCGATGACGGAGCGGAGAGATTCCATCCGGAACCGCCTGGTTTTCACGTGTCTGTTGAGCAGTTTGAGGTCCAGAACGGGACGGAAAGATCCGTCCTTTTTGGCACCACAAACAAGTTGGAGTAAAACCCGTGACCCCATTGCTGAAGGGGAACAGGGATCACCACTCCTTCTGCCTTCAGAGTGCTCATTGCCTGAAGAAGAGCATCGGCTCGCTCGGGGGGCGGAGATGTTCTGAAGAAACGAGTCGGGGGACGAAAGCTGAAATCTATCCTGTAACCGTGAGACAGAATGTCTCTCACCCATTGGTCTTGGACATGTGGCAACCAGGCGTCGCAAAAGCGGGAGAGCCTGCCACCGACCGAGGATGCGGTTTGGGGAGGCCGAAAGTCATGAGGAGGCCGCTTTGGGAGCGGTTCCTCCGGCGTTCTTTTTAGGACGTGACTTAGACCGCCATGAATCGGAGTTCCTCTGACCCTTCTGTGGCCTGTTGGACGAGGAGAATTGAGACCTGGCTGAGGGCCGAAAGGACCGAAACCTCGATTGTACCTTCCGTTGTTGAGGTCTGTTTGGTTTGGACTGGGGTAAGGACGAGTCCTTTCCCTTGGATTGTTTAATGATTTCATCCAATCGCTCGCCAAACAGGCGGTCGCCAGAAAATGGCAAACCGGTTAAGAACTTTTTGGAAGCAGAGTCTGCCTTCCATTCACGTAGCCACATGGCCCTGCGGACTGCCACTGAATTGGCGGATGCTACCGCCGTACGGCTCGCAGAGTCCAGGACAGCATTCATGGCGTAGGACGCAAACGCCGACGCCTGAGAGGTTAAGGACACAACCTGCGGAGTAGAGGCACGTGTGACTGCATTAATCTGAGACTGACAAGCTGAGATAGCTTGGAGTGCCCATACGGCTGCGAATGCCGGAGCAAAGGACGCGCCGATAGCTTCATAGATGGATTTCATCAGGAGCTCTATCTGCCTGTCAGTGGCATCCTTGAGTGAAGCACCATCTGCCACTGCAACTATGGATCTAGCCGCCAGTCTAGAGACTGGAGGATCCACCTTGGGACACTGAGCCCAACCCTTGACTACGTCAGGGGGGAAGGGATAACGTGTGTCATTAAGGCGCTTAGTAAAGCGCTTATCTGGAAAAGCCCGGTGTTTCTGGACTGTATCTCTGAAGTCGGAGTGATCAAGAAACGCACTCCGTGTACGTTTGGGAAACCTAAAATGGAATTTCTCCTGCTGAGACGCTGACTCCTCAATCGGAGGAGCTGGAGGAGAAAGATCCAACACCTGATTGATGGACGCTATAAGGTCGTTTACTATGGCGTCCCCTTCAGGTGTATCAAGGTTGAGAGCGGCGTCAGGATCAGAGCCCTGATCTGCCACCTCCGCTTCATCCTCCAGAGAGTCCTCATGCTGAGACCCTGAACAGTGTGATGAAGTCGAGGGAAGCTCCCAGCGAGCCCGCTTAGCCGGTCTGGGACTGCGGTCCGTGTCGGAGTCCTCACCGTGGGACCTATGAGTCACCCCAGGAGCACTTTGCTGCGCCGACCGAGGGGGGGCTGAGAGCAATGATTCAACAGTGCCCGGGGCCTGTGTTACCGGTCTGGACTGCAAAGCTTCTAGTATCTTAGCAGACCATTTATCCATAGACTCAGAAAGTTTGTCAGCGAATACTGCAAACTCTGTCCCTGTCACCTGGACAGTGGCAGCAGGTGGTTCCACCTGGGACGAGGGTCCCAACAGTTGTAGAGGCTCCTGCTGAGTGAGTGTCACAGGGGCCGAGCATTGCACACAATGAGGGTAGGTGGAACCTGCAGGTAGCATAGCCGCACATGATGTACAGGTTGCAAAGTAAGCCTGTGCCTTGGCACCCTTGCTTTTTGCGGACGACATGCTGTTGTCTCCTCTTAGAGCAATCAGAGAGGGTATATAGCCAAAAGCAAATAGTGCGGCCGTACAGAGTAAATGTATACAATATAAGCATATAAATATACACTTCGGCACCCAGGGGGGCCAGCACCTAGTAACAGGTGCGGCTTACCGACCGCTCTCAGCGGTTGTGTGACCTCCAGATTCCCTGCCTGGGCCTCCCAGAGCTGTAGAGCTCGGTGTTGTCTCCCCTCTGAAGTTCTCCAGCGTCAGAAGTGCTGATAGGAATGGCTGCCAGCGTTCTGAGAGGAGGAGGGAGCCGTGGGCGTGCCTCAGAAAGTGCGGGAATCTGGTGCCCCACGGTGCTCAGTGAGGGGGAGGAGGATACTAAGTATGCTCCAGCCCTCAGCGCTGACGTCCAGTGCAGTGTCCCGCCCTTACCCCTGACTGGCAGGCCCGGGGGCGGGAGTATGCGGTACTAGGCCGCAAAAGCCGGGGACTAAAGTTATAAGCGCGGCCAGCAAACAAGCGCGGTCAGCGCGGTAGTCCCGGCGCACAAACACACCCAGCAGCTGCTGCAGCGTCCATTACACAGGCGCTCTATGCGCCGTCCCCAAGGGGACACAGAGTACCTCAGAGGAGCAGGGCCTGTCCCTGACGATACCCGGTCTCCTGTCCAGCAGATTCCCCCAGGGGCTGCGGAGGGAGCACGGTCCCAGTGCCTGGTGACCGGTTAGGATCCCACTTCACCCAGAGCCCCTAAGGGATGGGGAAGGAAAACAGCATGTCGCTCCAGCCTTTGTACCCGCAATGGGTACCTCAACCTTAACAACACCGCCGACCAGAGTGGGGTGAGAAGGGAGCATGCCGGGGGCCCTGTTATGGGCCCTCTTTTCTTCCATCCGATATAGTCAGCAGCTGCTGCTGACTAAATTGTGGAGCTTGCGTGCATGTGTGCCTCCTTCAACACAAAGCATAAAAACTGAGGAGCCCGTGATGCATGGGGGGGTGTATAGGCAGAGGGGAGGGGTTTACACTTTTAAGTGTAATACTTTGTGTGGCCTCCGGAGGCAGAAGCTATACACCCAATTGTCTGGGTCTCCCAATGGAGCGACAAAGAAATTGGTGCGAGTGGAGTGCGATAAAACTTCGCATTCCCCTCGGACCAATTCTAGCCTGTGTGCCAGCGCACATGAACGATTATTTTCTCAGCCCTAATCGGACCGAGAAAACAATCGCAGCATGCTGCGATTGTAAGCTGAGCCTCTTTCTCTCACACCCATTCAAGTGAATGGGGCGAGAGAAAAATCGCACTGCACTCGCGGTATACTGGTGTACCACGCGTGCAGAGCGAGAATGGTAATAGCCGGCTACGGAGGAGAGAGGGAGAGAAATCCCTCCCGCCCCTCCTCCGTGCCAGCCTGCCCCTCGCAGCTGAGGTCTGCTCACATGATCGGACCTCAGATGTAGGCACACTCGTATGACACTCGGCTCCTGCTGTACTGCCAGTGCAAGCCGAGTCTCATGCGAGCATCGCAGTAGTGCCCCGTGTGGCCCCAGCCTTATTAGGAGAGGTGTGGGTGACGCTGCTATTGGGGATTTGTTAAGGAAGTGGTATGATACCTAAAATTTCCTTACTGCACACGTTGCTTTTTTTTCAGCGCGGAAAAAAACGCACCCTCTGGCAGAGGGGAGAATTGTAAATAATGCTTTTTGAGAAAAACGCATCGAAAACGCATGCGTTTTCCATGCGTTTTTTTAGGTGCGTTTTTTAAGACTTGTCAGTGTTAATAAAGTTGGTTGAACACAGACCTTTGGGAAAAAAAAAACCTGTGATGTCATTTCCTTCTTCTCCACATTCTGTTTGGATAAATGGGAGGGCTTGGAATGGAAGGAGCACCATGTGAATTTTGGAAAAGTTGAAATAAACTTTGCGCACCATGTCACATTAGCAGGGCCCCTTGGGTACCTATACAGCAGAAACCCCCCACAAGTGACCCCATTTTGGAATCTGCACCCCTCAAGGATTTTATTCAGGAGTATATTAAGCATTTTGAATCCACAGCTACTTCACCCAAAATGTTGCTGTAGCAACAATATTCTCACTTTTAGGCTATGTGGCCGTGATCCAGCGACACGGCGTCTAGTACACAGTGTCAGCCTTCTGTCTTGCTAAATTCTACTAAAAAGGGGGCTGAAAGCCCGTACTTACGAAGCGCTCACTGATATCCTAATCAGGCACGAATACTAATATTCTTTATAGCAAGATACTATTTATTTTAATAGCACATGAATAGTTAATGGTACATAGGCATTTAGAATCTTATATAATAACAGAAATATGCATCAACATTACCGTTTGTTGTAGCAATCCTTTCACATCGGAGGGAACTCGAGTTAATGATAAAGGAATCAACATCAATGCATCTTGCATCTCAGGAACAGTGCGTACGTACACTTCAATGTCCTGGAAGGTTTTTCCCTAACATTAAGCGAGTTCGGTGTATTTTTTATAGGAAAATATTGTAGGTTGGGTTTACATGGTCACCAGCATATGACAGCTGAGTCATGTTCATGTAACTTGACCACAAGCTGCTGTGGGCACCAGTAGCTTCCTGCACATTTCCTGCACATTTAGCCAGTGGTCAACTGGCCGACCACAGTTGACCATGGTGTTAGTGAAATATTGCAATGAGCCGTAAATTTCATATGCAAGCTTCCTTAAACCTGTCTTTAAGCTAACCACAAGTTTCCGGCAAGTGGAACTGTGAATGTTACTTCCTTTATCTTGAAAACTGCTTCAAGACATGTATTCTTTGGTCATCATATTGGCCCTCCAAAGGACATCTCTTTGATACTGAATTATTGATAGGTCAAATAATATCTGGGATCACTCCTATCTTTTATGATTATGATTATGCCTATCTAATCACACATTCTTTCAGTCATATCACATTGATATCACAATCGGTCCTTGATCCCAGGGATTATTTTCCATCATCAGTATTCCACTAGAAGAAGATCACTCGGAATATACCATACCATGACCAAGAAATATTGTTTGCCACAAATTTTGTTTTCTTGGTTTGTTTAGATAAACGTTGAATCACAAATATAATCACTTTCACTACTTTTGTACAGTATATTAAAACTAAAAGCAATATTATCTGAAAAGCTCCCTTGAATATCATGTGTTTTGGCATTTGCTCGATATTCAAAGGAATCATTACACATTACATTTCCCGATATGTTACTACAAGTTTCACTAGTCCCATTTATGAACATATTGGCATAAGGCCATAACATATCATGAATTGTCCTTTCCACTAAGCTGGGTTTAAAAGCATCTACAGTATTTATAGCTGTCCCAAAACTTATTTTTATATTCCCCATAGGGATGAATCCCAGGTTAGTCAGTCCAGTCTTATATCTTAGTACCCAAATTCCTCCCTTAAAAGCCAGATATTGCAAATTGGTGACTGTTGCATTCAAATTGCCTTGCCACCATGGAAGATTGATCCATCCCACTATGGAAATGGGTACTGTCGCATTCTATAGATGAACACATCGAGTGTCTTTATCAGCAAGATGATCAGAACAACTTTTCCACTTTAAGATTTCCTCCATCGATACCGGGACATCCAGATAAGGGATACTGGTGGCTGTAACCGAAGAATGTGTACAGATCCAGCAATCTGTGTGTTGAAAATGTGATGGTGCATCAGAAATTCATTCGCCATAGGTTCCTCCTGATGTAGACTTGTCCATCCAACGACCAGAGAGGCAAACATCAAACACAGGAATTTCTCTATCTCATCACTATCGAGCTCTTCCCAGTAACCGATACCATGGATTCCGCTTATTTACAACACCATCTGGGGGTACCACGACAGTTTCCAATGTACTGAGGTCTAAACCTGCTGAATAAGGTGTCGCTCTTTCTGGTGTGCCCAAACAGCTGTACCTTGCCTTGTCAACTGTTGGACTGATTTGTCTGATGGCTGCTGCTTTATCTGCTTCTGAATTAAACAAACGTTCAAGTGAGTTAGTAGGGACATGAGCATCAACATGAAATACAGTGGTCTTGGTAGATTGAATAATCCCTTCAATGTCTTGCCACACTTCCCTGACGATCTCAAACGCATTTTGCTGTTCCTCTCCCCATTGGAACTCATATTTTTTACTCGTTACTTTGTACAAATGAGCCAACATTTGTCCCAAATGAGGGATATGTTGTCTCCAAAAATCAAACAATCCAATATAAGAGGGAGTCTCCTGTTTGGATTTAGGGACCGGAAAATTAATAATTTTCTGTCTGGCATTGGGCAAGATCTCTCTGTGCCCCTTGTTCCACTGAATCCCTAGAAATGTTACCACCTGAGACGGTCCTTGAACCTTGGCATCACTGATTTCCCATCCTTTACTCCACATATGAGCAACCAGTTTTGTCAATTGATCTTTCACACTTTGCTCATCTTGTCCTTGTATCATTATATCATTGATATAATGTGAAATCTGCATTTCCTTATGACAAGACATAACCCCAAAGGAGAATTTTCCTTCGGTTCGATTAAGAGTCATCCATTTTAGGATATAAATTCCCAAAATATATTCTGGTACAGGTACTACCAGTACCATATACTCCTTGATAGGTAAATTACCTATCTTCAAAGCTACCTGTGTCTGAACCCCGGTGATCACTTGACCACCTAGCAGGGCTGTGGAGTCGGAGTCGGAGTCGTGGAGTCGGAGTCGGAGCTCATTTTGGTGGAGTCGGAGTCGGAGTCGGTATAAAATGCACCGACTCCGACTCCTAAAATATATAATAAATTGGGGACAGGAGTGCAATGCAGAATGTGCTGAATATTTTACTAAATAATAACATTTAGTATAATGCTTATATTTAAGTGAAACATTTATTGTAGTACAATGTGAACATCAGACATTTAATTGTTTTTATGATACAATAATCAAGATATTTGGATAGAACATAAAATATTTATTGGAATACAACTTTAGAACACAAAAAACTAATAAATTGTAAATATGTTATATATATATATATATATATATATATATATATATATATATATATATATATATATATATATATATATATATATATATATATACACACACAGTGTATATACACACACAAGATATATATGTAATCTACTGTATATTACATAGTGTATTACATATTTACAATTTATTACAGTTTTTTGTGTTCTAAAGTTGTATTCTAATAAATATATTTTATGTTCTATCCAAATATCTTGATTATTGTATCATAAAAATTATTAAATGTCTGATGTTCACATACACATATTCATGTACTACAATAAATTTTTCACCTAACTATAAGCAATATATGTAGGAGTCGGAGTCGGAGCCGGAGTCGGAGTCGGAGCCGGAGCCGGAGTCGGAGTCGGTGCAAGAGAATTTGAGGAGTCGGAGTCGGAGTCGGAGTCGAAGGTTTGGCTTACCGACTCCACAGCCCTGCCACCTAGTCCAGCAATTTTTACTCGAGGTCCTTTTATTGTTTCTGGGTTTCCATGAATTAAAGTAGCCTCCGCCCCCGTGTCAATCAAAGCTGGGACTCTTTGAACATTTCCCCCTTTCCAATGTATGCTAAGATTGACGTAGGGACGTTTGTCCCTTTTCATCAATAGGGGGGCTTGGCTGGCTACCTATGGTAAATCACTTCCTTCTGAACTTTCATTTACACAGACTTCAGTCTGTGTATTAGCCCTTCCTTCCGTGACCTTTGTGGCCACGGCTGCAGCCAGTTCTTCCCATGGATAAACTGACTGAAAATCTTCCCAAGACACATTCTTTGGGGGTTTTTCCCCCTTTTCCCTCTGATTTCTTTACCTTGGGGTTTTTTGAACCCCCTTCCACATTTGTAGTTGTCACTTTCTTTGTGGATAGAACTTTCTGTTTGTACAACTTCCATAATTCTCCTGTCTCCTTTCCATCAATCCTTTCCTTATTGATCCCGGCTTTAAGCAAAGCCTGGAACATGTTTTTGCGAGACACTCGTGGGGCCTTCCCTACTGATTTCTCTTTCCAATCAGGATTGTTTAGATTACTGTTACCAACATGGCCTCCAGGGTACGGTTTATCCCTCTGTCCCATATCCTGTAACTCCCTCATCCTCCCTAGAACTACACAGATTGATTCTCCAGTCAGCGCTACAGTTAAGGTTAAAATAACTGTTTTGTATGCTGGAGGAGCATGTTTAACCAGCCTATTTCTTATGCTGGCTGTCAATGGGTACTGGAGATAATCATCATCCATTCCCAAAAGAGGAAGAGCATTCCTCATTGCTTCTTCCTTCAGCCCTTCCATACCATCTTTTGAGGTATACCAAGGTTTATCATTGATAGGAAAGTCTGCTTCTGATGGATATTTGTCCAGAAAAGCATGGGCTAAGATCATGATTAAGTTTTGAGTACCATGCTCATTATGATCAACAAAATAATTTTTTATTGATCTGTGAATTACTGGGTCACGAGACATGGTGACAAATTTTGCCACGTCTCCGGCGTCAAAGTGCACTCCACCTCCTCCGAGATCGTGCATCCTGACCAACCAGGGAATTTCTCCTTCTCCTGGTTTTTGTCTAAACTGTGTTAAAATGCTATCAACTTCTCCTTGAGAGTAATCTTCAATGGTTACTCGATTTTTTACATGAGGAATCGTTCTCTCATTTATGATGGCATTACCATCTTCGTCATATTGCAGATTCCCCTGACCATCCCGGACATGTTCCCGGATGATCTCATTCTCTGTCCTCTCTAGGCGCCTCCTTACTGGATTAGCCTGAATCTTCCCTTTATGGTAATCCTCCTCATCAGATGATGAAGATGAATCCCACACATCCCCATCCAAAGTATCGGGATCCCAGTTTATAGAAGCTGAGACGATACTTTTATGTACTTTGGTTTTATTTACCTTTCCTCTTCTTTTCTTATACTTATTTTGAGCAATTTTTATGGCAGCTTTTTCTGCCACATTCTGATAATGTTCCAATTTATCCTTCAACAGTCTGGTATTACATTCCAGAACTGTTTTCAGGCAACCTAATTCTATCATCTTTTGTTCCATCTGGCAACTTTTCTTCTGCATCTTTAGATTACGCTCATGCATTACACTATATGCACTTGCCAAAATCCAGATGCGCCGTCCTAAAGACACTACATCACCTGTTTTCACAGGGTCACTACCGAATACATTCACATCAGTAGCTTCACTACCCTTAAGCTTGTCCTGCCATTGTTCTGCCAATCCACAAGACACTACATCACCTGTTTTCACAGGGGCACCACTGAGTACAGTCACAACATCAGTAGGTACACAACCCTTAAGCTTATTCTGCCATTGTTTGTGCCGTGCTAAAGACACTACATCACCTGTTTTCACAGGGACACCACTGAGTACATTCACATCAGTAGCTTCACTACCCTTAAGCTTATCCTGCCATTGTTTGTGCAGTGCTAAAGACACTACATCACCTGTTTTCACAGGGACACCACTGAGTACATTCACAACATCAGTAGCTTTACTACCCTTAAGCTTATTCTGACATTGTTTGTGCCGTGCTAAAGACACTACATCACCTGCTTTCACAGGGGCACCACTGAGTACATTCACAACATCAGTAGCTTCACTACCCTTAAGCTTGTCCTGCCATTGTTCTGCCAATCCACAAGACACTAGATCACCTGTTTTCACAGGGGCACCACTGAGTACATTCACAACATCAGTAGCTTCACAACCCTTGAGCTTATTCTGCCATTGTTCTGCCAATCCACAATTGACCAATTCATGTGCTATAAGATTGTAGGGAGCCTCAATCCAGCTCGGGATCTCCACAACAACCTCCTTAACATTATCCTTACGTTTTCTGAACATTTTGACACTATGCAAAAAGATTGAAAAAATATATCTGGAAATTTGCCAAATATATGTTTTTAATTTCTAAATTACAAAAATTCGTTAATTACTTCTTATAGAAGTAATCCTGCCGACTACGCCAATTTATGTATCCTGCCGACTACGCCAATTTATGTCTTGCTAAATTCTACTAAAAAGGGGGCTGAAAGCCCGTACTTACGAAGCGCTCACTGATATCCTAATCAGGCACGAATACTAATATTCTTTATAGCAAGATACTATTTATTTTAATAGCACATGAATAGTTAATGGTACATAGGCATTTAGAATCTTATATAATAACAGAAATATGCATCAACATTACCGTTTGTTGTAGCAATCCTTTCACATCGGAGGGAACTCGAGTTAATGATAAAGGAATCAACATCATGGCATCTTGCATCACAGGAACAGTGCGTACGTACACTTCAATGTCCTGGAAGGTTTTTCCCTAACATTAAGCGAGTTCGGTGTATTTTTTATAGGAAAATATTGTAGGTTGGGTTTACATGGTCACCAGCATATGACAGCTGAGTCATGTTCATGTAACTTGACCACAAGCTGCTGTGGGCACCAGTAGCTTCCTGCACATTTCCTGCACATTTAGCCAGTGGTCAACTGGCCGACCACAGTTGACCATTGTGTTAGTGAAATATTGCAATGAGCCGTAAATTTCATATGCAAGCTTCCTTAAACCTGTCTTTAAGCTAACCACAAGTTTCCGGCAAGTGGAACTGTGAATGTTACTTCCTTTATCTTGAAAACTGCTTCAAGACATGTATTCTTTGGTCATCATATTGGCCCTCCAAAGGACATCTCTTTGATACTGAATTATTGATAGGTCAAATAATATCTGGGATCACTCCTATCTTTTATGATTATGATTATGCCTATCTAATCACACATTCTTTCAGTCATATCACATTGGTATCACACCTTCCTGCAGAGATGTGAGTGTTGTCCACGGGAGAACGCAGCTGGCCATGCCCACAATTTGGGTTCACTATGGGGAGATAAGGTATGCACACCAGTGACTATGTAAGGGGAATACATGAAATAGCAGAAACTGCTGTGTGAATACTGACTTGAAAAATCCAATAGCTATATGCAAGAGTGAAAATGTGAAAAATGGAATCTGCATTACTGCCATGAACATATTTTAACTGCATCCTCTCATGCAGTTAAAAAACTTACCGTGTATGGGAAGCTGAGACCCAGGCTATTTATGCGTATGATATGGATTGGCAATAGGTGTGGTTGGGGAGGGTTCACAAACGAAAAAATACTAACAAATAGGAATAACGTTTGGAACAATTCCAAACGTTATTCCTATTTGTTAATATTTTTTCGTTTTGATTCATATGTTCATGGCAGTAATGCAGATTCCATTTTTCACATTTTCACTCTTGCATATAGCTATTGGATTTTTCAAGTCAGTATTCACACAGCAGTTTCTGCTATTCCATGTATTCCCCTTACATAGTCACTTGTGTGCATACCTTATCTCCCCATAGTGATGTTTTTTTAGATTTTTTGCACCCAGTTCAGACTTAGAATGGTGTTCCACACGATTTGGGTTCAGGCTGCTGTGGAGCTCTATGCTACCTGCAGAGAACACTCTTGTCTCCGCAGCATAAATTGACATGCTGAGGCTCGGGAAGCTGTGCCACCGGTCAGTTTATGCTGCGGAGAAAAGAAGCACAGTGGGCACGGGATCTCCAAAAATCCTTCCACTGTGCTTCTACTGCACAACGCAGCGTTATGGACGCAGGGAAAAACACTCAGCGCCCAAAATGCTGCAAAACCTGATTGTGGGCACACAGCCAAAAAAGCGTCAATGGATGAATGGATGTCAAATATATATAACGTCCCACCCCCGCCTGCATATTCTAAGCTGGCACCTTTAGTACCTTTCATGTGGCACTAAAGGGTGCCTAGCTTAGTATTTATAAAAAAAAGAAAATGAAAAAAATGGCGTGGGGTCCCCCCTATTTTTGATAGCCAGTCAGGGTAAAGCAGACAGCTGTAGCCTGCAAACCACAGCTGGCAGCTTCATCTTGTCTGGTGATCAATTTGGAGGGCTCCCCAGGCTTTTTTTTTAAATTTATAAATAAAGAATTAAAAAAAAAAAATAACGTGGGGTCCCCCCAAATTAGATCACCAGCCAAGGTGAAGCTGACAGCTGGGGTCTGGTATTCTCAGGGTGGGAAAAGCCATGGTTATTGGACTCTTCCAAGCCTAAAAATAGCAGGCCGCAGCCGCCCCAGAAGTGGCGCATCCATTAGATGCGCCAATCCTGGCGCTTCGCCCCAACTCATCCCGCGCCCTGGTGCGTTGGCAAACGGGGTAATAAATGGGGTTGATACCAGATGTGTAATGTCACCTGGCATCAAGCCCAGCAATTAGTGATGTCACGGCGTCTATCAGATACCAGACATAACTAATTGACAGTTAACAAAAGCAAAAAAAAATGACAACAAAATTTTTATTAGAAAAAACACTCCCCAAATCATTCCCTTGTTCTCCAATTTAATCAAAAAATTTGAAAAAAATGGGTCCGCAGAAATCCATTTGGACGTCCCACGTCGGCTCTGGACCTTCTAGAATATGGGGGCACGTTCAGGGAACGTATCCCCCATTTTCTAGGAGGGCAGACCCTCCATTTGAGGAGAGTGGGTGCCAAAAATCTGTACCCACTCTCCCCAGGTCACAGCTGCAGAGTGCGAGCAGCCAGCACAGCTCTCTGAACACAGTGCTGGCTGTCAGCTGCTCTGCTCATGTGACCGGCCGGCGTCTGCTGTGAAGGAGGAGGGGGCCGCAGGGGATCAGCGCTGCGACCGGACAGGTAGGGGGGAATACCGGGGGAATAGGGGGTGACCTGGCAGGGCCTGGGGGGCAGTTTTCTGTCGCATGTCTCAAGGCACATGCGACAGAAATCATAGGAGCAGGGCGGCCGGTGCGCTACTGTGCGCGCAGCCATGTTAGATTTTCAGGAGGGGGGGGGGGGTCGGGGGTCAGGGCGGGCACTTTGGCGACACCGGGGGCTTTCCAGGACTTTGCCAGGAAGTGAGGTCAACAGGAAACCTCTTGACCTCACTTGCAGGTAAATGCCTGCGTTCTGGCATGCCGACAAAGCCCGCGGACCGCAACAAAAAAGCAGCTCACTGCGGTGTAGCTGCGGTCTGACCCACATCATTGATTCAATGGGGGAGAGAACGCAGCCACACCGCACAAAAGAAGTGACATGCTGCTTTTCTTTCCGCACCGATTGTTGGCATCCAAAACGCTGCTTATAGAAACGCAGCGTGTGCACTGATTTTTCGGCTTTCTCATACACTTTGCTGGGAAAGCTGAACGCATGCAATTTGCCACTGAAACGCTGCGGTTCTAAACGCAGCGTTTCCGCGGTAAAAAAACGCAACGTGTGCACACAGCCTAAATATCTATTCTTATAGTCTAACTGCTTTTGCAAATAAGTTTATTATACAATACCCTACACTTCTTCCTATCTAGCTAATCCCTAAGTCCCCCTTCACACAACCTTGTCTCCGGTACATGTGACGTCCGTTTTCACACGTACCGGAGACATGGGCACACAAAGACCCATTAAAATCAATGTGTTTGCACACACAAGCGTGTTTTCACATGGACTGTGTGTCCGTGTGCTCCACACGTAGACATGTCCGTTTTTCTCTGGCAGCGCGGGTGTCACATAGACCTCACAGATTTGATCCGTGTGACAACAGTGTGACACGTACCGTTGAAAACGTTTCTGTGAAATAAAATTAATTTCTACACTCACCTTCTCCAGGCCTGCTGTCTCTGCCGCTGCTATCAATTGCTTCCAACCCCTGCTCATTGTGTTTTCCAAATATTCACTGCACCGTGAACTGGAAGCCGCAGCAGTGCTAGAGACATCAGCACCATGGACAGGTAAGTATAGAAATTTATACTATGGGGAGATAAGGTATGCACACCAGTGTGCATACCTTATCTCCCCATAGTGATGTTTTTTTAGGTTTTTGCACCCAGTTCAGACTTAGAATGGTGTTCCAAACGTTATTCCTTATTGTTAGAAATTTATACTGTCCGTGTGCTATGCGGATGTCACACATATAGCACACGCTGAACACACACACGGACACACGCAAATGCATACGCATCTTTTACACGTCCGTGAAAAAAAAGGTGTTTTGGTTTTTTTTTACTGCACGTTCTGTGAAATTTTCATTCGTCTGGAGTTCCAAACCTGACATCACAGGATGCTTGGGCTGCACTCACTCTTCACAACGTTCATCACCCCTCCTGGAACAGGACGTCACCAGGGGGTGGCGCTGCAGTTACTAATTTCTTGCATAGCCACCTTCTAAAAAGGTCAATAGCGTCCATCACCATGAATGCTGGGAGAGGTGAGTGCAGCGGCGGCCTCTGCTTCTGGCACTGCTCTCAAACGAATCGTCATCAGTGTTTGAAAGAAATCTCAAACATGACATTACAGGAGGCTGGGGCTGCAGTCACTCCCCACAGCATCCATCACCCCTCCTGGAACAGGGCATCACCAGGGGGCAACGCTGCAGTTTGATTCATTTCTTCTTACCTATCCACCATCTGAAAATGTCGTGCATCCAAGGTCATGGACGCTATTGGAGAGGTGAGTGCAGCGCCAGCCTCTGTTTCTGGCACTGCTCTCAAACGAATTGTCATCAGGGGGCTGTGAAGGAAGCTGTGGGGTGATATCACTATTTCAATAAACGCCCCCTGACATCTTTTTTCACTGAAGCTATGGCAGCAGCAGACTGAAGCAGAGTGTTGGTGCTGTCTGCGCTCATAACCCACAGCGTCTATAACCATCGAAGTATTGGGGACTGCGATGCAAGACACTAGCAAAAGCAGCGCGGTCACTAGGAGGGGTGATGGATGCTGTGGGGAGAGTGCAGCTCCAGCCTCCTGTGTGAGACCCCTCAAATTACATAATTAAAAGTACAGTAAATAAAAAACATTTAGGCATTGGCTAGATAGGGGGAAATGCAGGTATTGTGTAATAAGGATAATTACAATAACTGGTTAGTCTATAAGAATAGCTACATTGCAAGGACATTTTAGGCACCAGAGGACCTGTGGCAGGCTGTGTAATCGGCCACTAGCTGGCGCTGTGTAATTAGCTCTGAGGACACAATACCATTACATACACCTCGGCCTCATTCCTGTGAGGAATATGTACAATGCAGCAAGTTCATTGTCTTCCATGTTGTACCTCATAGACGCAGGAAATAAGGAGCTAGCTGTTCGGGTACACGCTGGCCATTGTAATCTCTACACACTGGGACATGGAGCACCGTGCACTGCGGGATGTGCCTGCCGCCCACAACAGCCGGCACCGACAGACTGACGCGCCTCAGCCGGCGGAACACAAACCCAGACTAAGTTCGCCCAGCGACCGTTCTCTGAGCATTCTGATTGGCTACAAGCTAATGATATCTACCAATCAGGAATCGTGATGTGGACTCCGCGGTAACAAGCGCCTCCTGTGAGAGTTGCCGAGTCCGTGCGCAACTGCTGTGAGGGGAAATGGCGGGAAGAGTGCTGCGTTATGGCGCCATCTGCTGCACTTACCTCAGTGACTGCCGCTCCTACATGTGATAAGGGTGAAGGAGTCACTGTGGGATCTGGGCATGAGGAACACATAGAAGTGTTTCCATTTTTATAGCAGCTTACCTTCAGGCTGGAGGAGTGTGGATAAGGTGTAGGAATTGTGTGAGGAAAAGCAGAGACGGTTATTCTGCCCCATAGACATAGTGCCCTCACCTAATACCCATATAACGAGCCCGGGTAGCCGTGCCCAGACCCCGCATCAGTAACACAGTGCTCACCGCCCTGCACTGTACCGCTCACACTATGGTAATGGTGTCCATCCTATCCCCTTCACCATACCTCCCAACTTTTGAAGAAAGGAAAGAGGGACAAAGTTTGCGGCGTGCGCATCGCGCCGCGGCAATTTTCTTACCACGCCCCTAGCCACACCCATTTGTCTGTAAGGCTACATGCGCACGCTGCTTTTTTTCCTGCTTTTTTGCTGCTTTTTTGGCTGCAGTTTATTTGTCAGAACTTTCTGACATTTGACTTCCCAGCAAAGTCTCTGAGAAGTCAGATTTGTCATGCGCACGTTGCAGTTTATTTGTCAGCGTTTTATTTGTCAAAGGTTTGTGACAAATTAAATGCAGCATGTTCATTCTTCCTGCGTTTTTGTCAACATTTGTCACAAAAACGCAGCAAAAACGCAGGGTGTGAAAAACGCACCGAAAACGCACCAAAAACGCACCTAAAATTACATGCGTTTTTTGTGACATTTCCAGGCTCTCTCTGACAAGGTGCAGTTTTCGCTGCAGTTTTGGCTGCAGTTTGTGAACACAAAAAGATGCAGCATGCGCATGTAGCCTAAAGGCTACTTTACACACTGCGATATCGGTCCCGATATCGCCAGTGTGGGTACCCGCCCCCATCTGTTGCGCGACACGGGCAAATCGCTGCCCGTGTCGCACAACAGCCGTCACACATACCTGTCCGGCGACGTCGCTGTGACGGGCGAACCGCCTCCTTTCTAAGGGGGCGGTCTGTGCGGCGTCACAGCGACGTCACTGAAGCGTCACTGAACCGCCGCCCAATAGCAGCGGAGGGGCGGAGATGAGCGGGACGTAACATCCCGCCCACCTCCTTCCTTCCGCATAGCGGCCGGGAGGCAGGTAAGGGGAGCTTCCTCGTTCCTGCGGCGTCACACGCAGCGATGTGTGCTGCCGCAGGAACGAGGAACAACTTCGTTACTGCTGTAGTAACGATTTTTGAGAATGGACCCCCGTGTCGCCGATTAGCGATTTTGCACGTTTTTGCAACAATGCAAAATCGCTTATCGGTGTCACACGCAACGGCATCGCTAATGCGGCCGGATGTGCGTCACAAATTCCGTGACCCCAACGACTCCGCATTAGCGATGTCGCAGCGTGTAAAGCCCGCTTAAGGGTCATTCAGCAGATGCCCCGGACTGTTCATTCATAGTCATAGCTGCCAGAATTTTCTTATATTTCTATGTGTCACTATATGACATGTTGCTTACTTGTGCCTATAAGGCCGTGGTCACATGTTGCATAAATTCTGTTTCTTTTTGTTTCTGCCGCTGTCGGCACCAAACTACACAATAACAATCTTCTCTGGTTTTTCCACTTTTGCTGCATTTTTTATGCCTTTTCTCCATTATTTAATGCGGTTTTGGTTCAGATGTGAATCTGCTTTTTTATTGTACACAGAAGCTTTTTCCTGCGTTTTTTTAGCTCCACATAGAAACCTCCAGAGAAAAAAAGCACCAAAACCGCAGCGTTCAGCGGCGTCTTCTCATGGAATCACATCCACTTTACTTGTATAATTAATCACAGCAGAATAAATGTGCAAAAAAACAGCAGAAAAAAATGCAGCATTTACATGCATGTGAACACAGACTAAATGTCCAAGCAAAGTGGATGAGACGTAATGAAATCTCCGCCCCTGGTGCATGTAAAGACCCCGCTGAACTCTGCGGATTTGAGGGTTTTTTTCTTTATAAGCTTCAGGATTCACATCTGCACCAAACATGTATCAAATAAGGGGACAATGCATAAAAAATACCGCAAACACGCAATCAGAGAAGAATGTTATTACGCTCATGGCGCGGACAGCGGCAGAAAAAAAACGCAGCATTTACGCTATGTGTGAACACGGCCTCAACAATACATTTTTATTACATTTTTTATGGGTTTTAATAAAGAAAAATAATAAATTGCGCCTTTTTTTACGCCATTTACCGATCCTCATCAATAATCTGATCGCTGCGTTGTTCGGGTCGTTACGATTACAGGGATACCAAATATGTCCATGTTATTTGCTGATTTATGATGTTTATTTATTTATTATTATATTTATTTTATTAAAAAAAGTAATAAAATTACATTATTCTATTTTTTTTAATTATTTTTAGTAATTTTATTAGAAGAAAAAAAAAATCTCTTTTCTTCTCCCTCTAGAATACAGGACACAGAGACACTTCTCTGTACAATGGAGCTCTATGTCCTGTATGAGAGGCTGTATTGTAGGTCCATATATGTAACATCCTCCCTCTGACATTGTCTTTCTTAGTGGCTCGACAGCTTAGATCAGGTAGAAAAGCTAGGAGGCTGCTGGACACAAGTTTGAAAGTTGCTGGTTTGAATCCAAGGTGGTGAACCATAAAAAAAAAAAAAGTGTGTTTTTTTTCTTCATTTCTTTATAGTAGTTTCATGGGAACAAATGAATCTGACTCTTTACTTCACCTACAAAGAGATGCAGTATTTATCTATCTATTATCTATCTATCCATCCCTCTATCTATTATATATTTATCATTTATCTATCCATCTATCTATATGTCTATCATGTCTGTATCTATCATATATCTATATACATCCATCCATCCCTCCATCCATTCCTCCATCCCTCCCTGCATCCCTCCATCTATTCATCCATCCCTCCATTCATTCATCCATTCCTCCATCCATCCCTCCATCCATCCCTTCATTCATCCCTTCATTCATCCCTTCATTCATCCATCCCTCCATCCATCCCTCCATCCATTCCTCCATCCCTCCCTGCATCCCTGCATCCATTCATCCATCCCTCCATTCATTCATCCATTCCTCCATCCATCCATCCATTCATCCATTCCTTCATTCATCCATCCCTCCATCCATCCATCCCTCCATCCATCCCTCCATCCATCCCTCCATTCATCCATCCCTCCCAACCTCCATCCATCCCTCCATCCATCCCTCCATTCATCCATCCCTCCCTCCATCCATCCCACCATCCTCCCTCCATCCCTCCATCCATCCCTCCTTATCTCCATCCATCCCTCCCTCCATCCCTCCATCCCTACATTCATCCATCCCTCCATTTATCCATCCCTCATTTATCTATCCATCTATCTATATGTCTGTCTATCTATCATGTCTGTATCTATCATATATCTTTATATATCGATCCATCTATCCCTCCATCCATCCATCCCTCCCTCCGTCCATCCATCCCTCATCCATCCATCCCTCATCCCTCTCTGCATCCCTCCATATCTCCATCCATTCATCCATCCCTCCATTCATTCATCCATTCCTCCATCCATCCATTCATCCATCCCTCCATCCATCCCTTCATTCATCCATCCCTCCATCCATCCCTCCATTCATCCATCCATCCCTCCATCCATTCATCCATCCCTCCATTCATCCATCCCTCCATCCATCAAATCCCTCCATCCATCCCTCCATCTCTCCATCCCTCCATCCATCCCTCCATCCATCCATCCTTCCATCCATGCATCCATCCATCCCTCCTTCCATCCCTCCATATTTTATTGTTTTTAATGGGGCAAAAGGGGAGTAATTAGAATTTTTGTGGTGTTTTTGTTTTTGTTTTTTTTGGGTTTTTTTAAATTTATATTTTTAACAACTTTTTCTTGTATTTGCTAGTCTCTTTTGGGGAGTTGAAGCTGCGATCGTTCGATTGCTTGTTCTATACAGAGAAGGGCATCCGTATCAGCATCGATCTACATACCAAATTTCAGCCAATGTCCAGAGTAGATCGTTATTAGGGATGATCGAATACCTCAAATATTCGGCTTCGCGAATATTTGCCGAATAGGTCGCCACTATTCAACTATTCGCGAATATTCGATGCACAATGTAAGTCTATGGGAATCCCGAATAACAACTATTCGGAACTATTCGGGGTTCCCATAGACTTACATTGCACATCGAATATTCGCATAGTGGCAACCTATTCGTCGGATATTCGCGAAGCCGAATATTTGAGGTATTCGATCAACCCTAATCGTTATATATGTATATCTATGTATAATGGTCTCTCAATATGAGAATATACACCACTACTCAGAAAAAGCTATGGATATACTGATTCAGGATTAAACATGATAACCAAACTACAGAAGAGAATCAGAAACAAAGAGTACAATAAATAATCTTTATTGTGACAAAAATTAAAACATAGGGTGTAATAACAAAGAGCAGCAAAGAGAGAAAGTGCCAGGTTAGAAAGAGCATATGTAATGCCAGCAATAGGGAATAAATACCTAGTCACAGGTTACAAATTACAATATGTCAATCTACTCAATGAAAGTGTATGAGAGAGCCCCTGTGATAAGGAAATATACTATAATGACATAAAGGAAATAGTAAATAACCTAAAAGCACTTACTCACTGCTGAAATGGCGCCAAGTCCCATCCAACGCATGTTTCAGCATCGATCTGTACAGCAGAAAATACGATCTATGAATGTCGCTCGCAACTGGCATTCACAGAAAGTTCGTCATGACAGATATAGGGGTCACCAGCTGACACCCCACTGTCATGTCAACCCATTGATGCCCCGCGATCATGTAACAGAGCTGCCAATGGAATAGGGGAATAACGTGCTCACTCCCCCACCGCTGTTGCCTGTTAAATTCTAGTGTCAGAGATGGCAAACAGGATTTTAAAAAAATCTGTCACCAGGTTTTTACCACTTCATCTGAGAGCAACGTAACATAGCCGCAGAGATCCTGAAACTATCCACATTTATCTTAGGCCTCTTTCACATGTCCGTGTTTAATCTTGTACATGCCACATGCACCGGTTTATTCATATGTGACATATGTGTGACATCCGTGTAAAAAAACGCATAATACGGAAATTAATGGGGGGGTTTTAATGTGTAAAAGAAGTGCAAACACAAAAAATTATAGATATAGATAGCAAAATAGATAAAATAGAGAAATATATATAGAAAGAACATATAGATAGAGGTAGCAAGCTTGGCCAGCTGTTTTGCAGCATTTTTATTTTTTAATTTAAAAAGGTATATACAGTTAGGTCCAGAAATATTTGGACAGTGACACAATTTTCGCGAGTTGGGCTCTGCATGCCACCACATTGGATTTGAAATGAAACCTCTACAACAGAATTCAAGTGCAGATTGTAACGTTTAATTTGAAGGTTTGAACAAAAATATCTGCTAGAAATTGTAGGAATTGTACACATTTCTTTACAAACACTCCACATTTTAGGAGGTCAAAAGTAATTGGACAAATAAACCAAACCCAAACAAAATATTTTTATTTTCAATATTTTGTTGCGAATCCTTTGGAGGCAATCACTGAGTCTGGAACCCATGGACATCACCAAACGCTGGGTTTCCTCCTTCTTAATGCTTTGCCAGGCCTTTACAGCCGCAGCCTTCAGGTCTTGCTTGTTTGTGGGTCTTTCCGTCTTAAGTCTGGATTTGAGCAAGTGAAATGCATGCTCAATTGGGTTAAGATCTGGTGATTGACTTGGCCATTGCAGAATGTTCCACTTTTTTGCACTCATGAACTCCTGGGTAGCTTTGGCTGTATGCTTGGGGTCATTGTCCATCTGTACTATGAAGCACCGTCCGATCAACTTTGCGGCATTTGGCTGAATCTGGGCTGAAAGTATATCCCTGTACACTTCGGAATTCATCCAGCTACTCTTGTCTGCTGTTATGTCATCAATAAACACAAGTGACCCAGTGCCATTGAAAGCCATGCATACCCATGCCATCACGTTGCCTCCACCATGTTTTACAGAGGATGTGGTGTGCCTTGGATCATGTGCCGTTCCCTTTCTTCTCCAAACTTTTTTCTTCCCATCATTCTGGTACAGGTTGATCTTTGTCTCATCTGTCCATAGAATACTTTTCCAGAACTGAGCTGGCTTCATGAGGTGTTTTTCAGCAAATTTAACTCTGGCCTGTCTATTTTTGGAATTGATGAATGGTTTGCATCTAGATGTGAACCCTTTGTATTTACTTTCATGGAGTCTTCTCTTTACTGTTGACTTAGAGACAGATACACCTACTTCACTGAGAGTGTTCTGGACTTCAGTTGATGTTGTGAACGGGTTCTTCTTCACCAAAGAAAGTATGCGGCGATCATCCACCACTGTTGTCATCCGTGGACGCCCAGGCCTTTTTGAGTTCCCAAGCTCACCAGTCAATTCCTTTTTTCTCAGAATGTACCCGACTGTTGATTTTGCTACTCCAAGCATGTCTGCTATCTCTCTGATGGATTTTTTCTTTTTTTTCAGCCTCAGGATGTTCTGCTTCACCTCAATTGAGAGTTCCTTAGACCGCATGTTGTCTGGTCACAGCAACAGCTTCCAAATGCAAAACCACACACCTGTAATCAACCCCAGACCTTTTAACTACTTCATTGATTACAGGTTAACAAGGGAGACGCCTTCAGAGTTAATTGCAGCCCTTAGAGTCCCTTGTCCAATTACTTTTGGTCCCTTGAAAAAGAGGAGGCTATGCATTACAGAGCTATGATTCCTAAACCCTTTCTCCGATTTGGATGTGAAAACTCTCATATTGCAGCTGGGAGTGTGCACTTTCAGCCCATATTATATATATAATTGTATTTCTGAACATGTTTTTGTAAACAGCTAAAATAACAAAACTTGTGTCACTGTCCAAATATTTCTGGCCCTGACTATATATATATATATATATATATATATATATATATATATATATATATATATACGGTATATATAACGTGGGGTTTCCAGCCTAACAATAGCAGCCTTCAGCCACCCCAGAAGTGGCACATCCATTAGATAAACTGGATAATATATGTGGGGTTGATGCCAGCTGTGAATTTCTAGCTGGCATCAAGCCCTATTAGTAATGGGTGGGCATCTAGTAGTTGAAAGTAGAATTAAAAATTTTATTTGAACAAAAATCTCCCTAATCCAGCCCTCGTTCTCCAATATATTTAAAAAAAAAATAACAAAAGTTCCACTGTAATCCAATGTGAGGTCCCACGACATTCCCCAAAAGCGAACCTGAAAAGACATAAAAATAGAAAATTATTAAATAAAGACAAGAGACACACTCTTTTCCAATTTTTTTCCCTGTAAAAGCCCTAATCCTGATCTGCCGTAATCCAATTAAGGGGGGCCACGTCGATCTCATACTTGCTGGCACATTCAATGGAGAACCGAACGTTCCTCATTGATTGTGAGAGCAGCCCCTGCAGCCAGGCATACACACACTGCTGTTTGTGCTTCCCCGCAGTGACCTGAGATGACCTCATAAGGGCAGTCTAGGTCACCGCAGGGGCACCCTCAGCAGTGTGTGTTTGGCCGCCTAAGTGACGTCACGGTTTCATCGGAGTTCCCAATGAACTCTGATGAATCCGTGATATCACTACTGCGACACTCGCGGTAGCACGGGTCGCTCAGAAATTACGTCAAACTCTAAAGGCCCCATCACACGCTACGATATATCTAACGATATGTCGTCGGGGTCACTGAATTCGTGACGCACATCCGCCATCGTTAGATTTGTCGTAGCTTGTGACACCTCCGAACGACTGTGAACGAGCAAAAATACTCACCTTATCGTTGCTCGTTGACACGTTCGTTTTCATAATGTCGTTCCTCCATCTGCGCGCCGGTTGTTCGTCGTTCCTGAGGCAGCACACATCGCTACGTGTGACACCCGCGGAAACGACGAACACAGCTTACCTGCGTGGGGGGGTGGGTGCGATCGCTCATGTGATCTCACGATATATCGTAGCATGTAACGCCGCCTTAACAGCGCAATCTAATGCGCTCCGACAGGGATCGTGTTGTTCCCTACCACCATCGGCAGCCCCGTGACACGATCACGGAGCACCAATGGGTTGTCATGACAGTGGGGGGATGGCTGATGACCCCTGATGCTGTCATGACTCGTGTGAATGCTGGCAGAGCACCGTCACTCACAGAAATGGAGAAGCGATTGGATAGTGCAGGCATAAAGTCCCCTAGGGGGACTAGTAAAATAAATTTGAAATCACCCTCCTTTTGCCCCATTGAAAATAAAATAATAAAAAATAACAACCCATATTTGGCATTTCCACGTTCACAAATGCCAATATATCAAAATATAAAATGAATCTGATAAGTAAAGGGCGTAGCAAGAAAAAAAATTGAAACGTAAGAATTACCTTTTTTGGGGACGCCGCAACATTGCAATCGCAGGCGATCAAAACATTATATCTACCCAAAAATGGAATAATTAAAAACATCAGCTCAAAACGCAAAAAATAAGCCAACACTGAGCCCCAGATTCCGACAAATGAGAACGCTACGGGTCTACGGGTCTTTTAAATTTTATTTATAAAGTTCAGAAATTTTTTTTCACCACTGAGATAAAAGTAAACCTATAGATGTTTGGTATCTACGATCTCAAACTGACCTGGGGAATAATACTGATTCGTCGGTTTTACCATATAGAAGCATGGTAAATGAAAAAAAACAATGTGGAATTGCACTTTTTTTGCAATTTCAACATACTTGAATTTTTTTTTCCATTTTCCAGTACAGTATGGAGCATAATGCATGGTATTATTCAAACGTACAATTCGCCCTGCAAAAAATAAGCCCTCATATGGCTATAATGATGAAAAACTAAAAAAGGTTATGACTCTTGGAAGAGGGGGAGGAAAAAACTAAAATGAAAAATCATCCGGGGGTTAATAAAGTGTTCCAAAACTCTGCTCATATGAGGAGCAAAAACACTTTCACATAGACGCTTCTCTGAGGCTATTTAGCCAGGACTAGTCCGGCGGACAGCTGTTTCCTCTGGCCTCGGGTGCTGCAAGCTGCCCACCGCCAGTAGGTTCAGTATGTTGTCTGCCTGCATCAAAGCTATGAGAGGACAGTGAAGATGTCAGTAATGATGACGAAGGTGTGATTACGGCAACCAAAGCCGGACCAGTCAGGGGAAATAGCGCTCTATGAGGGCTTGTGGCGAGCTCACACACTGCTGCCGTTGTTGGGTACATAAGGATTTAAGGGGGCTTTACACGGTAGCGATATCGCTAGCAATTTGTAGCGATAGCGAGCGTGTAAGTACCCGCCCCCGTCGCACATGCGATTGTTTGTGATCGCTGCCGTAGCGAACATTATCACTACGGCAGCGTCACACATACTTACCTGGTTGGCGGCGTCGCTGTGACTGCCGAACAATCCCTCCTTCAAGGGCGAGGGACGTTCGGCATCACAGCGACGTCACCGCAACATCACTAAGCGGCCGGCCAATCAAAGCGGAGGGGCGGAGATGAGCAGGACGTAACATCCCGCCCACCTCCTTCCTTCCGCATTGTGGCCGGCGGCAGGTAAGGAGACGTTCTTCACTCCTGCGGTGTCACACAGCGATGTGTGCTGCCGCATGAGCGATGAACCACCTGGATAAACAACCCTTACCGATTTTTGAGTTTGGGACGACCTCTCCATGGTGAACGATTTTCACCTTTTTTGAGGTCGCTTAAGGTCGCTGGTCAGTGTCACAAGCTGCGATATCGTTAATGACGCCGGATGTGCATGACTAATAACTTGACCCCGACGACAAAACATTAACGATATCGTAGCGTGTAAAGCCCTCTTTACTTTTGATCACTTTTCATAGCATTTTTGGTGGGAGATTTGGAAACATAAATTACAATCCTAGAATTTAGATATTTTTTTCTTCTCTACTGCAAAAGTTAAATAAGTGTATTTTTTATAGACTGGATGTTGTGAGACCAAATATGTTTCTTTTCTTTAGTTTACACTGGGGATGTCAGTCTTCAATGCGCCCGCTTGTCCTGTGTAAGCCAGAACCTTAGGGTCTGTCCGCACGTTGCATTTTTCTTGCGTTTTGGTCACGTTTTAAACTGCACTGTGTCAATGACAAAATGCAAGAGTAGAATAGCTTCAGCACACCAAATGAGAAGGGGGAAAGTTAATAAAAAAACTCGCTATTTATTAATAAGGCATACGTGAAACAAAAAAATCCAACATTTCGACCCTTTAGGGTATGTGCGCATATCTCTGCGTTCTATTCCGCAGCGTTTAAGTTACTGCATGTGCATTTCAAAACGCAGCCGAAAAGCTGCATTTTGAAAGCATTGTGCATGCGGAATTCATGCGTTCTGGATGCTTGCTCTGCCATAGACAGAGTGGGAAAAGCATCCGGAACGCACAAAAGAAGTGACATGTTGCTTTTTAGAATGCAGTGTTTTGGCAAA
This sequence comes from Anomaloglossus baeobatrachus, assembly GCF_048569485.1. Taxonomy (NCBI): domain Eukaryota; kingdom Metazoa; phylum Chordata; class Amphibia; order Anura; family Aromobatidae; genus Anomaloglossus; species Anomaloglossus baeobatrachus. Next base: position 852,928,646 of record NC_134353.1, read on the forward strand.
ATATTTCAGTAGCCGAAACGCTGCGTTCTAAAACGCAACGTGCGGATGGAATTTGCACAATCTTCATAGTTTGTGCTGGGGACGCAGGACGCATGCTTTTACACTGTGGTGCAGAACACGGGGTAAAAGCATGAAAAAAGCACACAGCCTTAAGGGTCTTTATCACGGACATATGATCTACTCAGTTACGTGTGCATATGCAATCTCCTCAGGAGGTATATGTTGATCTTTGAAATATATGCCTTAGGAATGAATAGGTAAAGGCTCTAGTGTCTAATAAGACACAGAGTATTCCAAGTGTTATAGGGAACCTGTCACCACTTTTTTGGCGTATAAGCTGCGGCCACCACCACTGGTCTCTTATATACAGCATTCTAACATGTTGTATATAGGAGCCCAGGCCGCTGTGAGAACATAATAAACACTTTATAATACTTACCTAACGGTCATGCGGTGGGCCATATGGGCGTCTCAGTTCTCCAGTATCGGCACTGCCTCTTTCGGCCATCCTCGTCCTCCTTCTCTAGCCGCGGTACATGACGCGTCCTGCGTTATACACACTCGCCGGCATTCAGGTCCTGAGCAGGCGCACTTTGATCTGCCCTGAGCAGGGCAGATCAAAGTATTGTAGTGCGCCTGTGCAGGATCGGCGAGTGTGTATGACGTAGACATGTCATGCACACAGGCTTGAGAAAGAGGACGAAGATGGCCAAAAGAGGAGGCGCAAGCACCGTAGAACGGAGACACCCATATGGCCCACCGCACGACCGTTAGGTAAGTATTATAAAGTGTTTTTAATGTTCTCAGAGTGGCCTGGGCTCTTACAGTCACATGAAAAAGTTTGGGCACCCCTATTAATGTTAACCTTTTTTCTTTATTACAATTTGGGTTTTTTCAACAGCTATTTCAGGTTCATATATCTAATAACTGATGGACTGAGTAATATTTCTGGATTGAAATGAGGTTTATTGTACTAACAGAAAATGTGCAATCCGCTTTTAAACAAAATTTGACTGGTGCAAAAGTATGGGCACCTCAACATAAAAGTGACATTAATATTTGTAGATCCTCCTTTTGCAAAAATCACAGCCTCTAGTCGCTTCCTGTAGCTTTTAATGAGTTCCTGGATCCTGGATGAAGGTATTTTTGACCATTGCTGTTTACAAAACAATTCCAGTTCAGTTAAGTTTGATGGTCACCGAGCATGGACAGCGCGCTTCAAATCATCCCACAGATTTTCAATGATATTCAGGTCTGGGGACTGGGATGGCCATTCCAGAACATTGTAATTGTTCCTCTGCATGAATGCCTGAGTAGATTTGGAGCGGTGTTTTGGATCATTGTCTTGCTGAAATATCCATCCCCTGCGTAACTTCAACTTCGTCACTGATTCTTGCACATTATTGTCAAGAATCTGCTGCTACTGAGTTGAATCCATGCGACCCTCAACTTTAACAAGATTCCCGGTGGCGGCATTGGCCACACAGCCGCAAAGCATGATGGAACCTCCACCAAATTTTACTGTGGTTAGCAACAGGGCTGTGGAGTCGGTAAGCCAAACCTTCGACTCCGACTCCGACTCCTCAAATTCTCTTGCACCGACTCCGACTCCGGCTCCGACTCCGACTCCGGCTCCGACTCCGACTCCTACATATATTGCTTATAGTTAGGTGAAAAATTTATTGTAGTACATGAATATGTGTATGTGAACATTAGACATTTAATAATTTTTATGATACAATAATCAAGATATTTGGATAGAACATAAAATATATTTATTGGATACAACTTTAGAACACAAAAAACTGTAATAAATTGTAAATATGTAATACACTATGTAATATACAGTAGATTACATATATATCTTGTGTGTGTATATACACTGTGTATATATATATAATATTACATATTTACAATTTATTAGTTTTTTGTGTTCTAAAGTTGTATCCAATAAATATTTTATGTTCTATCCAAATATCTTGATTATTGTATCATAAAAACAATTAAATGTCTGATGTTCACATTATACTACAATAAATTTTTCACTTAAATATAAGCATTATACTAAATGTTATTATTTAGTAAAATATTCAGCACATTCTGCATTGCACTCCTGTCCCCAATTTATTATATATTTTAGGAGTCAGAGTCGGTGCATTTTATACCGACTCCAACTCCGACTCCGACTCCACCAAAATGAGCTCCGACTCCGACTCCGACTCCACGACTCCGACTCCGACTTTTCTTGGAATGCCGTGTTTTTTTGCCTCCATGCATAACGCCTTTTTGTATGACCAAACAACTCAATCTTTGTTTCATCAGTCCACAGGACCTTCTTCCAAAATGTAACTGGCTTGTCCAAATGTGCTTTTGCATACTTCAGGCGACTCTGTTTGTGGCGTGCATGCAGAAACGGCTTCTTTCGCATCACTCTCCCATACAGCTTCTCCTTGTGCAACGTGCGCTGTATTATTGACCGATGCACATTGACACCATCTGCAGCAAGATGATGCTGCAGGTCTTTGGAGGTGGTCTGTGGATTGTCCTTGACTGTTCTCATTCTTCTTCTCTGCCTTTCTGATATTTTTCTTGGCCTGCCACTTCTGGGCTTAACAAGAACTGTACCTGTGTTTTTCCATTTCCTTACTATGTTCCTCACAGTGGAAACTGACAGTTTAAATTTCTGAGACAACTTTTTGTATCCTTCCTCTGAACAACTATGCTGAATAATCTTTGTTTTCAGATGATTTGAGAGTTGTTTTGAGGAGCCCATGATGCCACTCTTCATAGGAGATTCAAATAGGAGAACAACTTGCAAGTGGCCACCTTAAATACCTTTTCTCAAGATTGGATACACCTGCCTATGAAGTTCAAAGCTCAATGAGGTTACAAAACCAATTTAGTGGTTTAGTAAGTCAGTAAAAAGTAGATAGGAGTGTTCAAATCAAGAAATTGATATGGGTGCCCACAGGGCTGTGGAGTCGGTAAGCCAAACCTTCGACTCCGACTCCGACTCCTCAAATTCTCTTGCACCGACTCCGACTCCGGCTCCGACTCCGACTCCGGCTCAGACTCCGACTCCTACATATATTGCTTATAGTTAGGTGAAAAATTTATTGTAGTACATGAATATGTGTATGTGAACATTAGACATTTAATAATTTTTATGATACAATAATCAAGATATTTGGATAGAACATAAAATATATTTATTGGATACAACTTTAGAACACAAAAAACTGTAATAAATTGTAAATATGTAATACACTATGTAATATACAGTAGATTACATATATATCTTGTGTGTGTATATACACTGTGTATATATATATAATATTACATATTTACAATTTATTAGTTTTTTGTGTTCTAAAGTTGTATCCAATAAATATTTTATGTTCTATCCAAATATCTTGATTATTGTATCATAAAAACAATTAAATGTCTGATGTTCACATTATACTACAATAAATTTTTCACTTAAATATAAGCATTATACTAAATGTTATTATTTAGTAAAATATTCAGCACATTCTGCATTGCACTCCTGTCCCCAATTTATTATATATTTTAGGAGTCGGAGTCGGTGCATTTTATACCGACTCCAACTCCGACTCCGACTCCACCAAAATGAGCTCCGACTCCGACTCCGACTCCACGACTCCGACTCCACAGCCCTGGGTGCCCATACTTTTGCACTGGTCAAATTTTGTTTACATGCGGATTGCACATTTTCTGTTAGTACAATGAACCTCATTTCAATCCAGAAATATTACTCAGTTGATCAGTTATTAGATATATGAAACTGAAATAGCTGTTGCAAAAACCCAAATTGTTATAAAGAAAAAAGGTTAACATTAATAGGGGTGACCAAACTTTTTCATATGACTGTATATACAGCATGTTAGAATGCTGTATATAAGAGCCCGGTAGTGTCCGCAGCTGATACACCAAAAAAGTGGTCACAGGTTCCCTTTAAGGAATAAGCCAGTGTATAGTGGTGACATCAAGCCAAGAAAGGAAGCGGTGTATGCAGGAAGTCACTAGGCCTAAAACCATAAAATTCAGATGGAAAAATGACTGAAAAATGTCAGAAAAATCACTCTTATCTGCGAGGCTGGCTAGTAATGAGGGAAGCTGTTATATGCTTACAATTTGAAAGCTTGATCTCACCACTATACACTAGATTATTCCTTAAGGCTGCTTTCACAATTCCGTTGTTTTGCATAAGTCACAATCCGTCGCCTTGAGGAAATACAGTATCCTGCAAAATATTTTGCAGGATTCCTTTTTTTCCCCATAGACTTGTATTAATGATGGATTGCGACCCATGGCCCTGCGTTGCATCCACTATGCGACTGATCAGTCATGGAATGACTGACCGCCAGGCAGAAGGAACGCAGAATGTAACGTTTTTTGTATTGTCGAAAAAACGCAGTGCGCAGGATTCAGTCGGCGTCCGTCGTTGGTTATAATGGAAGCCTATGGGTGACTGAATCCGTCCAATCCGTCAAATGACAGATTCCGGCGACGGTTCCGTCTGTTAGCAACAGAGCATGCTCAGATGTGTAAATTCCTTTCTGGTTAAAAAATCTCTCTGTGTCTCTCTGTCGGTCTCTCTCTCTTTGTGTCGGTCGGTCTCTCTCTGTCAGTCGGTCTCTCCCTCTCACCCTCTCTTTCATACTCACGGATCACTGGCGCAGCGCAGCACAGCTGTCACAAAGCTCCGGCGGCTTCTCCAGCTATTGAAAATGCTGCCCGCTCATTATTCCATCTTGTATTCACTGCTTTCCCCGCCCACCAGCGCCTATGATTGGTTGCAGTCAGACAAGCCCCCGCGCTGAGTGACAGCTGTCTCACTGCAACCAATCACAGCTGCCAGTGGGTGGGTTTATATCTTGCAGTAAAATAAATAAATAAGTAATTTAAAAAAAACGACGTCAGGTCCCCCCCTAATTTTGATACCAGCCAAAGTAAAGCCACACAGTTGAGGGCTGGTATTCTCAGGATGGGGAGCCCCACGTTATGGGGAGCCCCCAGGCCTAAAAATATCAGCCAGCAGCTGCCCGGAAGTGCCGCATCCATTAGATGCGACAGTCCCGGGACTCTACCCGGCTCATCCTGATTGCCCTGATGCAGTGGTAATCAGGGTAATAAAGAGAATTTTGTTTACTTACCGTAAATTCTTTTTCTTATAGTTCCGTATTGGGAGACCCAGACATTGGGTGTATAGCTTCTGCCTCCGGAGGACACACAAAGTACTACACTAAAAAGTGTAGCTCCTCCCTCTGAGCATATACACCCCCTGGATAACCAGATCTAGCCAGTTTAGTGCAAAAGCTGAAGGAGAATAGCCACCCACAAGTAAAGACAGAGCAAGAACCGGAACAACCGGAGCCTCTGTCTACGACAACAGCCGGTGATAACACGCGGAACAAGAAACTGCCAACAGGCAACAGGGAGGGTGCTGGGTCTCCCAATACGGAACTATAAGAAAAAGAATTTACGGTAAGTAAACAAAATTCTCTTTTTCTTTATCGTTCCTATGGGAGACCCAGACATTGGGACGTCTAAAAGCAGTCCATGGGTGGGAATAAACAGAAAACTGAGAAGTAGGCGGAGCCTAACTTCACAAATGGGCGACAGCCGCCTGAAGGATGCGTCTGCCCAAGCTCGCATCTGCCGAAGCATGAGCATGCACTTGGTAGTGCTTTGAAAAGGTATGCAGACTAGTCCAAGTGGCAGCCTGACAGACCTGCTGAGCCGTAGCCTGGTGCCTGAAAGCCCAAGAGGCACCGACAGCTCTGGTCGAGTGTGCCTTGATCCTCGGCGGGGGAGGCACCTGAGTACACTGGTAGGCATCGGAAATGGCCGACCTAATCCAATGAGCTAAGGTCGGCTTCGAAGCCGAGAGGCCCTTACGCCGACCTGTGGTTAGCACAAAAAGAGAGGTGCACCGCCTAAGAACAGCGGTGCGAGACACATAGATCCGGAGCGCCCGCACCAGATCCAGAGTATGCAACGCTTTTTCAAAGCGATGAACAGGAGCCAGACAAAGGGAAGGCAGGGAAATGTCCTGGTTAAGGTGGAAAGGAGAAACCACCTTAGGGAGAAAGTCCGGAGTCGGACGGAGAACCACCTTGTCTTGATGAAAAACCAAAAAAGGTGACTCCGAAGAGAGCGCAGCCAAATCAGAGACTCTCCTGAGGGAAGTTATGGCCACTAGAAAGACCACTTTCTGTGAAAGACGAGACAAAGAAACCTCCCTAAGAGGCTCAAAGGGGGGTTTCTGCAAGGCCGTGAGGACCAGATTGAGGTCCCAGGGATCCAAGGGCCGCCGGTAAGGCGGAATGATGTGAGACGCGCCCTGCATGAAGGTGCGCCTTTGAGCCAGCCGGGCGATACGCCGCTGGAACAACACTGACAGAGCCGAGACTTGTCCCTTGAGGGAATTGAGGGATAGTCCTAGCTGCAGACCGGACTATAGAAAGGACAGAAGGGTCGGTAAGGAAAAAGGCCAAGGAGCATGGCCGGAAGAGCGACACCAGGACAGGAAAATTCTCCAGGTCCTGTGATAGATTTTGGCCAAGGAAGACTTCCGAGCCCGAGTCATAGTGGAGATGACTTCAGGAGGAATACCAGAAGCCGTCAAGATCCAGGACTCAAGAGCCACGCCGTCAATCTGAGAGCCGCAGAAATCTGGCGGAAAAACGGACCTTGTGAGAGAAGATCTGGACGGTCCGGAAGATGCCACGGCACCTCTACGGACAGATGGAGCAGGTCTGGGTACCAAGCTCGCCTGGGCCAGTCCGGAGCAATGAGGATGACCCGACGGCCCTCCATTCTGATCTTGCGCAGAACTCTGGGCAAGAGAGCTAGAGGGGGAAACACGTAGGACAGACGAAACTGGGACCAATCTTGAACCAGAGCGTCCGCTGCAAAGGCCTGAGGATCGTGGGAGCAAGCCACGTAAACCGGAAGCTTGTTATTGTGCCGGGATGCCATTAGATCCACTTCCGGAGTGCCCCACTTGCGGCAGATTGACTGAAACACTGGCGGATGCAGGGACCACTCGCCACTGTCCACGGTTTGACGGCTGAGATAATCTGCTTCCCAGTTTTCCACGCCTTGGATGTGGACTGCGGATATGGTGGACTTGAAGTCCTCCGTCCATTGAAGGATGCGTTGAACCTCCAACATTGCCAGGCGGCTGCGTGTCCCGCCTTGGTGATTGATGTAGGCAACCGCTGTCGCGTTGTCTGACTGGACTCGGATGTGCTTGCCCGCCAAAAAGTGGTGAAAGGCTAGGAGAGCTAGAAGCACAGCTCTGGTTTCCAGCACATTGATCGAGAGGGCTGATTCGGACGGAGTCCAAGTGCCCTGTGCTCGGTGGGGGAGACATACCGCTCCCCAGCCGGATAGACTGGCATCCGTGGTGAGGATCACCCAGGACGGGGCCAGGAAGGAGCGTCCCTGAGACAGAGAGAGGGGCCGAAGCCACCACTGAAGGGAGCCCCTGGTCTGTGGCGACAGAGCCACTAGGCTGTGCAAGGAGGAAGTCCGCTTGTCCCAACAGCGGAGAATGTCCAGCTGCAGAGGACGCAGATGGAACTGGGCAAAGGGAACAGCCTCCATTGACGCCACCATCTCACCCAGCACCTGCATTAGGTGCCTGATGGAATGACGGCGGGGCCTCAGCAGAGAGCGCACCGCCAGATGGAAGGACTGCTGTTTGACTAAGGGCAGCTTCACAAGTGCCGGCAGAGTCTCGAACTGCATCCCTAGGTACGTGAGCCTCTGGGTCGGAGTCAGAGTGGATTTGGGCAGATTGACAAGCCACCCGAATTGGGCTAGAGTGGCGAGAGTGAGCGAGACACTCCGCTGACAGTCTGCGCTGGATGCAGCCTTGACTAGAAGGTCGTCCAGGTAAGGAATCACTGCCAACCCCTGGAGGTGCAGAACCGCAACCACTGCTGCCATGACCTTGGTGAATACTCGAGGGGCCGTGGCTAACCCGAAGGGGAGAGCCACGAATTGGAAATGTTCCTCTCCGATTGCAAAACGTAGCCAACGCTGGTGTGAAACTGCAATTGGCACATGCAGATAGGCATCTCTGATGTCGATGGATGCCAGGAAATCTCCTTGGGTCATTGAGGCAATGACTGATCGCAGAAACTCCATGCGAAAATGCCACACCTGAACATGCTTGTTGAGAAGCTTGAGATGCAGGATGGGCCGGAAGGAACCGTCCTTTTTGGGGACTAGGAAGAGATTTGAGTAGAAACCTCTGAACCGTTCCCGGGCGGGAACCGGTATGTCACGAACAGCCGGGGAAGTCCCTCAGAAATCCGCAGCTGTTCACTGATTTGTTACACACGACTACTCTCTAGCGCCCCCCTTGTCTGCAGGCCACTTTTGGTACTGCAGGACAATGCATAAGATGAGGCTGCTGAGCTGATAATGCCAAATATTGGAGGTCTCACAGCAAGGGTAAATGTATATCTCTGATTCCTGCTAATGGAATATTTATATACCTCGGTACCCTTAATGATAGCACTCCAATAATTCTATGCAATAACAATTACGCTGCCACCACCCAGACTTTCTACAGGTAGCTGGGAACCCGTTTCAGATAGCATAAGGCCCTTCGGGGTTTTGGATTCGTATATAAAGCATAAGGAAGGAAACTCTTAAATTTTTATATATTTAATCCGAAAATAGGCAGTGTTTAAAGAATATACAAGAAGTTACAAAAGGGAACAATACACATTACGGCATAACAGTTACATTAAAATAAAAGGTATAAACATGAAACTTACTAAGCTTCTGCCATAGAAGTGACGTCTGCTTATGGAGGGAGGGAGCTCCAAGAGATGTTAGAATCGGCCAGCATCACCCTTCATGATGCCCTCCTCGTGCTGACTGCGCCCCCCCAGACAGGAACTGTCTCTTATGCTCTTGCTAGCCCCCCTTGCCTGTGACATCATTTTACAGTCACTTGTGGGCTGTGCTCTGATGTTCACAGAGTTCCATAATTCTAGGGTTTTTCATATCTTTGCTCCTGGGTCACACAGGTGAAAGATATTAGCGTCATATTTAATATCTCGATTTTACAGTTACATTGATACCAAACACAACACCTCTAGCACAATTTTACTGGCCAATACTAATTTGTCGTGATTCCGTCGATCTCCTCGTCAGGTGAGACGGTGCGCTGGGTTCCGCACGAAGCAGGGATTCTGGCAATGTGTTTTTCATCTTTCTAGCATTAAAGTCGCACTTCAAAACCTGCTTTGGGAGTTTTCCCGCCAATATTACAAAGAACTGTCTTTCTCTGCAGCTTTTGGCTTTTCTTCTACCATCACCCAAAGTCATAAATACCTTAAGCTTCCAGGCCAATCAGATAATCGTCATGACGATCTCTGGCTGATGGTGGACAGGAGGGGGATGGAGACCCTTCAATAGTTCTACATGACACCTCCCCCTTTTTGAGGTAGCATGGGAGATTGATTTGCCAATCGTCTCCTAAGCCTACCTCGCTGGCATCCCCCTGCCGGGACAGCCCATCAGCGTTGCCATGCTCAACACCCTTCCTGTGTTGAATGGTAAAGTCATACTGCTGTAGTGCCAAGCTCCACCGCAGTAGCTTACCATTGTCGCCGGCCACCCGATGTAGCCAGCTGAGAGGGTTGTGGTCTGTCACTATGGTGAAGTTGCGTCCATATAGGTAGGGCTGCAGTTTCCGCAGGGCCCACACTATAGAGAGGCACTCCTTCTCCACAGTGGCGTAGGCCACTTCCCGGGGTAAGAGCTTGCGGCTGAGAAACATCACCGGATGCTCTTCTCCCTTCCCATTTACCTGGCTGAGTACTGCACCAAGGCCAAACGCACTGGCATCTGTCTGAACTATGAACCGTTGGGTGAAGTCCGGGGCTTGTAGGATTGGGGAACTGGCGAGGGCAGCTTTTAGTGCCCTGAAGGACCGTTCACAGTCATCTGTCCAGGTGACTACTTGCGGTAGCTTCTTTTTGGTGAGGTCCGTCAACGGCTTAGCAAGAGCACTATAGTTAGGAACGAACTTCCTATAGTACCCTGCCGTACCCAAGAAGGACATCACCTGCTTCTTTGACTTGGGGGTAGGCCAGGAGGTGATGGCATCAACCTTCCCTGGCTCTGGTTTCAGGGTCCCGCCACCCACTCTGTGTCCAAGGTACTGTACCTCCGTCATGCCGATCTGACACTTCCCTGGCTTTATAGTCAGACCAGCGCTTTGGATCCGCCTGAGCACCTGCTCCAGGTGCCCCAGGTGTTCCTCCCAAGTGGGACTAAAGATGGCAATGTCATCCAGGTAAGCTACTGCAAACCCTCCTAGTCCCTCGAGCAGCTGGTCGACCAATCGCTGGAAAGTGGCAGGAGCATTTCTCATGCCAAAGGGCATGACGAGGGATTCATACAGCCCGAATGGGGTGATGAAGGCGGACCTTTCCTGTGCTTCCTTGGACATAGGAATCTGCCAGTACCCTCGACTCAGGTCCATGATGGTCAGGTACTGGGCCCCGGCTAAGCAATCCAGTAACTCGTCGATGCGTGGCATTGGGTACGCATCGGGTGCTGTGATTGCATTTAGCCTCCTGTAGTCCACACAAAACCGGGTTGTCCGGTCCTTTTTGGGAACCAAGACTACAGGCGAGGCCCATGCACTTTTGGACCTCTGGATCACTCCCAGGACTAGCATTTCATCGATCTCCCTTTTTATGTCCTTTTGTACCTCTAGGGAGACACGGTATGGGGGTTGACGAACTGGGGAATGACTCCCTGTGTCCACCTGGTGGGTGGCTAGGGATGTCTTCCCTGGGACATTCGTGAAGGTCATCAGGTAGGGCCGGAATACCTCCCGCAGCTGGGACTTTTGGTCCAAGGATAGCTGTGGGTTGAATGCCGCCTCCTCGATAGACCCTCCATCCCGGGCTGAGGCGAGCAAGTCCACCAAGACTTCACTTTCGCCTTCCTCGGGAAGACTACACACAGGAAGAGCAAAGGCTTCCCTGTCATGATGAGCTTTCATCATGTTGACATGGAAGACCTTTTGCCTCTTCCTGGCATGGTCGATGGTGACCACATAGTTTACGTCATTGAGGCGCTGATGCACCAGGTATGGACCCTCCCAGGCCGCCTGAAGCTTGTTCTGGGTCATTGGGACCAGGACCCACACCTTCTGACCCACTTCATACACCCGCTCTCGAGCGTGTTGGTCGTACCATCGCTTCTGGCTGGCCTGGGCTTGCGCCATATTCTCATGCACCATCTGCGTCATTGACTGCATTTTGTCACGGAGCCGAATGACATACTCCACAACGGACACTTCTGGGGAATTCAGTTCCTCTTCCCAGGATTCCCTTACCAGACCAAGAGGCCCCCGGACTCGTCTGCCATACAGGAGCTCGAAGGGGGAAAACCCCGTTGAGGCCTGTGGTACCTCTCTGTAGGCAAACAGCAGGTGTGAGAGATACCGCTCCCAGTCGCGTCCATGTGACTCAACCAGCATCTTAAGCATCTGCTTAAGTGTACCATTAAATCGCTCACACAAACCATTGGTCTGTGGGTGATAAGCGCTTGATATCAGATGCCGCACCTGCATTTTCTTACAGAGAGCCTCCATTAGACGAGACATGAACTGAGTCCCCTGGTCGGTAAGCATCTCCCTGGGAAATCCTACTCGGGAGAATATGGTCAAGAGGGCATCTGCCACCTTATCGGCTCTAACTGAGGACAGAGCCACTGCCTCCGGATACCGGGTAGCATAGTCTACCACAGTAAGGACGAACCGTTTTCCAGAGCTGCTGGGGACGGCCAGAGGCCCGACAATGTCCACAGCGACCCTCTGGAAAGGCTCCTCTATCACCGGCAAAGAGATCAGGGGAGCTTTGGGAGCAGGCCCTGACTTTCCCACTCTTTGACATGTGATACAGGAGCGGCAGTAGTTGGCAACATCTGTCCCCATTTTGGGCCAATAGAAGTGGTGAGACAGCCGGGCCTTGGTTTTGCTAACCCCCAAGTGTCCGGCGAGTGGGATCTCATGGGCAATCCGCAGCAACTCACTCCTAAAGCGGGGAGGCACCACCAGCTGTTTTTCCTTCAGCCACTCTTGTTGGGGGTTACAGGGAATTGTCTCCCGGTACAACTTTCCCTGGTCCCAGAATACCCTCTCCTTATCGGTCTCGGAGGAGGGCTTCTCTGCGAGGTCCCTTAACGTCTCTAGACTGGCATCAGTTCGTAGAGCCACCTGAAACTCTTGGCTAGAGGCAGCCAAAAGTGACGTTAAGGTTCCAACCTCACCGGGACCCTCTGGGACCTGCTCTGGGTCCATCACCAGTTCCGTTATCCCTCTGGGTGAAGAGGTGTCAGAAGGCAGGGTTTCATTTGCGTTCTGGGCACTCTGACTGCGGGTGACAGCACCGATGAAGGCTGTCTCCCCGGGGAATAACCACTCTTCCCCATCAGCCTGACAGGTACTACTGGCTGTGTCACTGTCCGCTGTGACACTGCTCAGCTGCATTTGGCCACTGTCCTCGTGGTTCTCATGTCTTCCTCCATCTCTGTCAGCACAGACACTTGCTACCTTGGGGTTGTCCTCAGCCACGTCACCCTGCCGCGTGGCATGGCTGAGTTCCCCTGTACAAATCTCCACTTTATTACCATGCACAACATTTGTAATCACGTTCTGGATATCCGCATTCGGGTCGCATGACTTATCAACAACATTTGCATCACATGATTTAACAACATTTGCATCACATGACTGATCAACAACATTTGTATCACCTGACTTTTTGGATTCGGGAGGATCATCAGGGAGAAATTGTGCAACTAATCGCCCCAGATCAGTCCCCAATAAAACATTGGTTGGTAGATGTTCATCCACCCCCACTTCCCTCCACCCTCTCCCAGCACCCCAGTCGAGGGGAATAAGGGCCATTGGGAAGGATTGGTGGACACCCCCCGCCAAGGCGACAGTCAGGAGTTTTCCCGGGATAAAGTTTTCAGGGGGTACCAGTTCAGGGCGGACCAGTGTTCTGTCGGCCCCAGTGTCCTTGAGCCCCACAGTGGGGGTTCCGCCTACGGTGACGGGGTGTAGGTTTTCGCAGGCCCTACCACCCGCCTTCCTTGCCAAAAGGACAGTTCCAGTGGGCCCTTGGGCCTTGGATGTGGGGTTCCTCTTCTGCCTCTCTGGGCAACCAGAGCTGAGGTGTCCAGGCAGGTTGCAGGAAAAACACCTGCGAGTGTCAGAGGTGGGCCGGGCACTGGTGGATGAAACAGGACCTACGGGAGGTCGGCTGGTAGGGGCAGGGGTGGTTGTAGTTGTCATCTTACCCCCTTTCCAGCTAGTGGTGGACGGCTTCCGCACCTCCGATGCACGGTTGGCCACATAGGCGTCGGCAATCTGGGCTGCTTTTGAGGCCTCCTTGGGCTCTCGGTCCATAACAAACTGTCGAACCTCCACAGGACAGACATGTAGGAGTTGGTCCTTCACCATGAGGTCCTTTAACTCCTCAAAGGTTGTAACGGACAGTCCTTGGATCCACTGGTCAAAGGTGCGCTGGAGCCCACCCTCCAAATCGCTGTAGCTGTCATGAGGTCCGAGCTGGAGGGTCCGGAATTTTTTTCGGTACACCTCCGGAGTCAGCTGATACTTCCGTACTAGGGCCTGCTTTATGGCCCCATAGTCTCCACTCTGCTCTTGAGGGAGACTGGCAAACGCGTCCAGGGCCTTGCCTCGCAGCCCTGGGGTTAAGTATTGTGCCCATTGTGTTGAGGGCAACTGGTACTGCAAGCAAGTCTTTTCAAATCCCCTCAGAAAGGTGTCCAAATCCCCGTCCTTTTCCATCACAAGAAAGTGCTCCGGTCGGGGCTTAAAGCTGCTGGCATTATTGGACTCACCGTTTAGTGAGGAAGATGTCTGCTGCCGGGCTTTGAGGATATTCAATTCATGGTCTCTCTGGGCTTGGCGCTCTCGCTCGGCTCTCTCAGCCTCTCGCTCGGCCTGAGCCTGGCGCTCGGCTCTCTCAGCCTCTCGCTCGGCTCTCTCAGCCTCTCGCTCGGCTCTCTCAGCCTCTCGATATTGCTGAATGAGGCTTAGCCGTCCCTGCCGGTCATCTGCAGCGAATTGTTGTAGAGCCATCTTCAGGAAAGAGTCCATGTTGCCTCGGTCACTGCTCTGGCTTGCAGTTGATGGTGGGGACTCTGCAGAAGCACTATCCTGGGCTTGGCTTGCCTCCTCTTCTCCAGCACTGGGGGAATGAACGTGCTCTGCGTCCCATTGTAAAAGTTCTTTAATGAGGTCCTGCCTCGTTTTGCCATGGCCATCAATCAACTTGGATCTGCAGAGTGCAGCAAGAACTTCCTTCTTCTGCTGATTGTACCAGGCTTCTGACACAGCCTCCATAATTGCCAAATAAAAGATAGGATAGAAAACAGGAGAGAAGGGAGGGGGTAACTGCTACACGTACAGTATTGTTCCAGGTATATTTAAACACTGAGTTCAATCCTCAAAACTTTTGCAAGTTTTTAGTGACAGGGATGATTGCTCAAACCAGATCACTAATGCTTTATATATCCCACCGCTTGCCACCAATTTGTCACGAACAGCCGGGGAAGTCCCTCAGAAATCCGCAGCTGTTCACTGATTTGTTACACACGACTACTCTCTAGCGCCCCCCTTGTCTGCAGGCCACTTTTGGTACTGCAGGACAATGCATAAGATGAGGCTGCTGAGCTGATAATGCCAAATATTGGAGGTCTCACAGCAAGGGTAAATGTATATCTCTGATTCCTGCTAATGGAATATTTATATACCTCGGTACCCTTAATGATAGCACTCCAATAATTCTATGCAATAACAATTACGCTGCCACCACCCAGACTTTCTACAGGTAGCTGGGAACCCGTTTCAGATAGCATAAGGCCCTTCGGGGTTTTGGATTCGTATATAAAGCATAAGGAAGGAAACTCTTAAATTTTTATATATTTAATCCGAAAATAGGCAGTGTTTAAAGAATATACAAGAAGTTACAAAAGGGAACAATACACATTACGGCATAACAGTTACATTAAAATAAAAGGTATAAACATGAAACTTACTAAGCTTCTGCCATAGAAGTGACGTCTGCTTATGGAGGGAGGGAGCTCCAAGAGATGTTAGAATCGGCCAGCATCACCCTTCATGATGCCCTCCTCGTGCTGACTGCGCCCCCCCAGACAGGAACTGTCTCTTATGCTCTTGCTAGCCCCCCTTGCCTGTGACATCATTTTACAGTCACTTGTGGGCTGTGCTCTGATGTTCACAGAGTTCCATAATTCTAGGGTTTTTCATATCTTTGCTCCTGGGTCACACAGGTGAAAGATATTAGCGTCATATTTAATATCTCGATTTTACAGTTACATTGATACCAAACACAACACCTCTAGCACAATTTTACTGGCCAATACTAATTTGTCGTGATTCCGTCGATCTCCTCGTCAGGTGAGACGGTGCGCTGGGTTCCGCACGAAGCAGGGATTCTGGCAATGTGTTTTTCATCTTTCTAGCATTAAAGTCGCACTTCAAAACCTGCTTTGGGAGTTTTCCCGCCAATATTACAAAGAACTGTCTTTCTCTGCAGCTTTTGGCTTTTCTTCTACCATCACCCAAAGTCATAAATACCTTAAGCTTCCAGGCCAATCAGATAATCGTCATGACGATCTCTGGCTGATGGTGGACAGGAGGGGGATGGAGACCCTTCAATAGTTCTACATGACACGGTACAATTACTCCGTTGGCCTGCAAGGATGCCACGGCCTGAGAGAAGGCGGCGGCCTTGGAGCAGGGGGGAGTTGACAGAAAAAATCTGTTTGGCGGGCTGGAAGAGAATTCTATCCTGTAGCCGTGGGAGATGATATCCCGCACCCACTGATCGGAGACGTGTCGAAACCACACGTTGCCAAAGTGGGAGAGCCTGCCACCGACCAAGGACGTTGCTGGCGCGGCCAGATAGTCAAGAGGAGGCTGCCTTAGTGGCAGCAGCTCCTGCGGTCTTCTGTGGACGCGCCTTTGTGCGCCAGTTGGGTTTTTGGTCCTTGGCTGAGTTAGTGGACGAGGCCGAGGGCTTAGAGGATGACCAGTTGGAGGAACGAAAGGAACGAAACTTCGACTGGTTCCTACCCTGGGCAGGTTTCCTGGTTTTAGTTTGTGGCATGGAAGTACTCTTCCCGCCAGTAGCTTCCTTAATAATTTCATCCAGTTGTTCACCAAATAGCCTGGATCCAGCAAAAGGGAGCCCAGCAAGGTACTTCTTTGAAGAAGCATCTGCCTTCCACTCTCGAAGCCACAAGATCCTGCGGATAGCGAGGGAATTAGCCGAAGCCACCGCAGTGCGGTGAGAAGCCTCCAGCATGGCAGACATGGCATAGGATGAAAAAGCTGAAGCTTGGGAAGTT
Organism: Anomaloglossus baeobatrachus; assembly: GCF_048569485.1. NCBI lineage: Eukaryota > Metazoa > Chordata > Amphibia > Anura > Aromobatidae > Anomaloglossus > Anomaloglossus baeobatrachus. The sequence continues at coordinate 852,945,119 of NC_134353.1, forward strand.
AAGGCAACCATTTCGGGCATAGATTCCCTGGTGACGGAATGCATCTCCTCTAGAGAAGCAGAGATGGCTTTGAGAGCCCACACTGCTGCAAAAGATGGGGAGAACGAGGCCCCTGCCGCCTCATATACAGATTTGGCCAGAAGATCAACCTGGCGGTCAGTGGAATCCTTAAGAGAGGTGCCATCAGCCACTGATACAACGGTCCGGGCTGAGAGTCTAGACACTGGAGGGTCTACCTTTGGGGAGTGAGACCACTCCTTGACCACCTCAGGTGGAAAGGGAAAACGGTCATCAGAACCACGCTTTGGGAAGCGTTTGTCAGGACAGGCCCTGGGCTTGGTCACAGTGGCCTGAAAACTGGAGTGGTTAAAAAACACACTCCTCGTCCTCTTAGGCAAGGTAAACTGGTGCTTTTCTGCCAGAGAGGGTTGCTCCTCTGATACTGGCGGATTGAGGTCCAGTACAGAATTAATGGACGCAATCAAATCACTAACATCTGAGTCACTTTCGGACAGATCAATGGGGCACATGGAGGTAGCCTCCGAGCCCCCAGTAAAGGCATCCTCCTCGTCCTGCGAGTCAGCTCTTGAATCAGAGCCACGGGACGAGGAAGGAGAGGGGACCCTGCGTCTCCTTTTAGGAGGACAGGGTCTGGGACCAGATGAAGAATCCTCTGTGAGCTCCGCTGAGAGAGCCCTAGCAGCAGAGGCGCCCTGAGAAGGGGGCTGATGCATGTTCAGCAAAGTCCGGGACAGCTGTCCCATGGAGTCGGCAAAAGACTGGGAGATTGACCTAGAGAAGGATTCTACCCAAGCCGGGGGTTCAGCCACCGGAGCCGGAGCAGCCGGAGGGACCACTGTGGGTGCGATTCCAGGCTGAGGCATTGTCAGGTTAGAGCAGGCATCACAATGTGGATATGTGCTCGGTTCAGGCAGCACGAGCTTACATGCAGTGCATATTGAGTACAGCCTTGCAGCCTTGCTCCTCGTGTGAGACATGCTGCTGAAGTGGGGGCTCTGAGCCAGAATGACCCCCAGAGAGTATATAAGAAGGTCCACAACCGGAGGTTGTGGATTACCAGACCGTTTGTGTGCCCTCCAGATCCCACAGCCCGGACCCCCAAGCAGCTTAGCAGGGATGCTGCAGCCAGTGCTGATCCAGAGAAAAACGCTGAGAAAATGGCGCCGGAGCGAGGAGAGGGGGTGGGACCTGCTCTGAGAGCGGGATCTGGAGGGCCAAGGAGACTTACAGGGGAGGGGACATGTACTCAGAGAGGAGTGTCCCTCCCCTGTGCCGAACGGCCGCTGGGCGGTGCCGCACTGTCCCTCTGCATGATTGACATGCGAGGGCAGTGAAATCGAAAGTAAGCCTCCGGCGAAGCCGGGGCCTAAATTTAAGCGATGCGGCCGGCGCGCAGGCACCATCGGCGCGGTTCTCAGGCGACAACCAGAGAACCGGCCGGAAATGTCAGAAAGGTTACACAGCACACTCTCCCACCATAATAAAGTACCGGGACCCCCCGAAAATAAACGTCTCAGGTACTTAGCTTGCTGAGACGCAGGGTTCCAAGTCCCTGGGGATGAGTGCTCCGTCCAGCAGGATCCTGAAGGGCTGCGGATGGAGACCGGTCTCCTGCAAAGCAAGGAGAACCGTGCTGGCTCCCACTTCAAGCCAGAGCCCGAGGGATGGTGAAGGAGCGCGGCATGTAAGGCTACAGCCTTGGAATCAACCTTAACAACACCGCCGACACAGTGGGGTGAGAAGGAACATGCCAGGAGTCCAGGCTTGGACCCGCTTTTCTTCAAAAACTTTCCAAAAATGAAAAATCAGATGAGAATGCATGTGTGGATGTATGCCTCCTGAACACAAAGCAATGAACTGGCTAGATCTGGTTATCCAGGGGGTGTATATGCTCAGAGGGAGGAGCTACACTTTTTAGTGTAGTACTTTGTGTGTCCTCTGGAGGCAGAAGCTATACACCCAATGTCTGGGTCTCCCATAGGAACGATAAAGAAAAGGAGTTAATGGCAGCCCATAGCTGCCACTATGTCCTAGCTTAGTGATGGCAGGCGTTTATGAGACACCCCCCATCACTAAACTGTAAGTGAAAGTAAATAAACACAAACACCGAAAAATCCTTTATTTGAAATAAAAGACAAAAAAACACCCTCTTTCACCACTTTATTAAAATTCCCAAATACCCCTCCAGGTCCGACGTAATCCACACGAGGTCCCACGACTCTTTCAGCTCTGCTACATCGGAAGCTGACAGGAGCGGCCGTAGAGCACCGCCGCTCGCTGTGAGCTCCACGGAGCAACTGAAGTGAGTTGCGCTATCAGAAGTGACGTCACTCAGGTTACCCACGGCCACAGCTGTATTCTCTTTGTAAGGTACAAACTGCTACAACGGATCAGTTGTTTAACAGATCCATCCCATCAGTTGTACTACAACCGCCAATGCATCCGTTACATCAGTCACAAAACGGATTGTGACTGATGGAAAAAGACAGAAGTGTGGTGAAAGCAGCCTAACACTTGGAATACTTTGTGTCTCATTAGACACAAGAGCCTTTACCTATTCATTCCTAAGGCATATGTGATGCCCTGGCCTATCAGGTCGTCACAGGGTATTGTGCAATCTGCCCTTTTGTACAGTATCGATCTCCTCCTTGGTTACGGGTCCCTGACCTTTGGTGTTGCCAAGAACAAGCTAATCAAAATCCTAGGAACACTCTGTACCACACCCACCAGACACACCAGAGGACAGCCTGAAGGGAATAGGGCCGCCCACCTGGGGGGTTGGTTAAGGGGAGGTCAGGAGTGTCAGGATACAGTCAGTTGAGGAGTGACACTCAAGAGGAGAGGTCACAAGAGAGTTGTGAAGTGACTCTAGAGAAGAGAGGTCAGGAGCTGGGCTCCTTGAGACTACTAGGTGGCAGACGTTGGTCTGGGCCTGGTAGGAGCTGGACCCCGGTCGCAGGGGATCGTGACAAGGGGCACGGACTGTCGAGGAGGACAGCCGGCGGCCTTGTGCTATCACCGGGCAGGGGCCAGGGCACGACGGGGTACGTGGACCCTAGGCCAGGAAGTAGCTTCAGGCATCCTGGTAATTTACCCGACGAGGACGGAGCCTTCAAGATCCGTTCTCCACACGCTCCAAAATCGGGATACTAGCGCAACAAGGGGGATAGGACTTTCCCACTACATAGTCCAGAAAATCCCAAGCGTGAACCCTGAGAGCAAGCTCACCCAGTTAGCCACACTGGTGAGCGGGACTCGACTAGTTTTATGCTAAAGGGACCATTTAGAGGAAAAGGTGCCAAGGAAAAGGTCACAGACTAACAGGCAACACCAACGGGCACGGGAACCAGGCGTGCGCCCTCCAAGCGGCAGCGGTGTCAAGAACTTTGGTTTACCACAGGTGTCGGTTTCAGCGTTATTGGACTGAGTGAGTACATAAGTGACCCTTACCGTCCCAACGGCACCTCCCCGCAGCCCTCATCGAGTCCCGGGGCATCCCCCCTACCCATGGAGGGGTTAAACACCTGGCTGCCCACACCATCGCTACCGGGTACTCCCAACTGCAGCGGTGGTACTCCACCTTACCACACACCACGGGTGGCGTCACAAACTTTCCACATCCTCCATTGTAAATACTCCCCCTTTTATTCCGAGTGGCCGCGCAACCCCGACCCCCGGGTCCGGAGACCCCTCGAGCCACCGTGGATCCGGATCCAAGCAGTGGCGGCAGGCTGCTGATGCGGGGGTGGCACACAAATATTTCAAAGATCAACATATACCTCCTGTGGAGATTGCATATGCACATGTACCTGAATAGATCATATGTATGTGATAAAGACCCTTAAAGGGCTGAAACGTTGGACTTTTTTTTTGTTTCACATATGCCTTATTAATAAGTAGCGAGTTTTTTGATCAATTTTCCCCCTTCTCATTTGATGTGCCGAAGCTATTCTACAGTTGTATGGACTCTTTTTCCTCTTGGCACCCGACACGTTATAGTTGAGACGGGTTTTACATAAATGACAAAATGCATGCTTTTGCTTCCCCAGCAAAGTTTATGAGAAATCAAAATTTTTATCTGCACGTTGCTTTTTTTTAGGCATCGTTTTTTTTGACAAACGTTTGTCAAAATCTTTGCCTACAAAAAAGCAGCATGTCACTTCTACATTGCGTTTTGTGAACATTTTCCACCCATTGACTTCTCAATCTCAAAACACACCGTCCAAAACGTAATGAAACCGCAAAGAAAATGCAGTCAAAACGTATGCATTTTGTTCGCGTTCTTTTTATCAAACGCAGTATTTACATTTGTCAAAAGTGTGCAGTTTAGTTGTCAAGCCAGAACGCAGCGTGCGGACATAGCCTAAGGGCGGTGTTACACGAGACGATATATCGTGCACGATATATATATACAGTTAGGTCCAGAAATATTTGGACAGTGACACAATTTTCGCGAGTTGGGCTCTGCATGCCACCACATTGGATTTGAAATGAAACCTCTACAACAGAATTCAAGTGCAGATTGTAACGTTTAATTTGAAGGTTTGAACAAAAATATCTGATAGAAATTGTAGGAATTGTACACATTTCTTTACAAACACTCCACATTTTAGGAGGTCAAAAGTAATTGGACAAATAAACCAAACCCAAACAAAATATTTTTATTTTCAATATTTTGTTGCGAATCCTTTGGAGGCAATCACTGCCTTAAGTCTGGAACCCATGGACATCACCAAACGCTGGGTTTCCTCCTTCTTAATGCTTTGCCAGGCCTTTACAGCCACAGCCTTCAGGTCTTGCTTGTTTGTGGGTCTTTCCGTCTTAAGTCTGGATTTGAGCAAGTGAAATGCATGCTCAATTGGGTTAAGATCTGGTGATTGACTTGGCCATTGCAAAATGTTCCACTTTTTTGCACTCATTAACTCCTGGGTAGCTTTGGCTGTATGCTTGGGGTCATTGTCCATCTGTACTATGAAGCGCCGTCCGATCAACTTTGCGGCATTTGGCTGAATCTGGGCTGAAAGTATATCCCTGTACACTTCAGAATTCATCCGGCTACTCTTGTCTGCTGTTATGTCATCAATAAACACAAGTGACCCAGTGCCATTGAAAGCCATGCATGCCCATGCCATCACGTTGCCTCCACCATGTTTTACAGAGGATGTGGTGTGCCTTGGATCATGTGCCGTTCCCTTTCTTCTCCAAACTTTTTTCTTCCCATCATTCTGGTACAGGTTGATCTTTGTCTGTCCATAGAATACTTTTCCAGAACTGAGCTGACTTCATGAGGTGTTTTTCAGCAAATTTAACTCTGGCCTGTCTATTTTTGGAATTGATGAATGGTTTGCATCTAGATGTGAACCCTTTGTATTTACTTTCATGGAGTCTTCTCTTTACTGTTGACTTAGAGACAGATACACCTACTTCACTGAGAGTGTTCTGGACTTCAGTTGATGTTGTGAACGGGTTCTTCTTCACCAAAGAAAGTATGCGGCGATCATCCACCACTGTTGTCATCCGTGGACGCCCAGGCCTTTTTGAGTTCCCAAGCTCACCAGTCAATTCATTTTTTCTCAGAATGTACCCAACTGTTGATTTTGCTACTCCAAGCATGTCTGCTATCTCTCTGATGGATTTTTTCTTTTTTTTCAGCCTCAGGATGTTCTGCTTCACCTCAATTGAGAGTTCCTTAGACCGCATGTTGTCTGGTCACAGCAACAGCTTCCAAATGCAAAACCACACACCTGTAATCAACCCCAGACCTTTTAACTACTTCGTTGATTACAGGTTAACGAGGGAGACGCCTTCAGAGTTAATTGCAGCCCTTAGAGTCCCTTGTCCAATTACTTTTGGTCCCTTGAAAAAGAGGAGGCTATGCATTACAGAGCTATGATTCCTAAACCCTTTCTCCGATTTGGATGTGAAAACTCTCATATTGCAGCTGGGAGTGTGCACTTTCAGCCCATATTATATATATAATTGTATTTCTGAACATGTTTTTGTAAACAGCTAAAATAACAAAACTTGTGTCACTGTCCAAATATTTCTGGACATAACTGTATATATATATATATATACACGAGCGATCGCACCCGCCCCCGTCGTTTGTGCGTCATGGGCAATTTGTTGCCCGTGTCGCACAAAGTCGTTAAAACCCCCGTCACACATACTTACCTCCCTAACAGCGTCGCTGTGGGCGGCGAACATCCTCTTTCTGAAGGGGGAGGGACGTGCGGCATCACAGCGACATCACACAGCAGCCGCCCAATAGAAGCGGAGGGGCGGAGATGAGCGGGACGTAAACATCCCACCCACCTCCTTTCTTCCTCATTGCAGGTGGGACGCAGGTAAGTTGTGTTTGTCGTTTCCAGGGTGTCACACGGAGCGATGTGTGCTGCCTCGGGAACGACGAACAACCGGCGCACAGAAGGAGGAACGACATTATAGAAATGAATGACGTGTCAACGAGCAACGATAAGGTATTTTTGCTCGTTCACAGTCGTTCGGAGGTGTCACATGCTACGATATGTCAAACGAGGCCGGATGTGCGTCACGGAATCTGTGACCCCGATGACATATCGCCCGATATATCGTAGCGTGTAACACCGCCATTACAGTCGGTAGTATGTTGGTGTCCAGGAGGGCAGACCGAGGCCGTCACCAGGGCTCCTGCAGCCATCCGAGCTCAGGGAAAAAAACATTACAACGAATGTCTCCTGTAACTAATCCATTTTTTGTCTTTCTGCTCCTCAAACAGATTAGAAAAAAACTACTGAAAAATATCTGGGAATGTGATCAGAGCTTGGTGCAGAGCGGCAGAGGCTTTGGTGGTGACATTAGGGCAGGAGGAGGCACAAGGTGTCACTGAGTATTTGCGGCTGTGGTTTTCGGGTTGTGTTCACACTGAGCTGTGATTTCAGCAACCAAGAATCTAAAGGGCAAAATGTACAACCCCCCCCCCCCCCCATGTATGGGGAGCAGCGCAGGGTCTGCGCACTGCAGACAGCAGGCTCGTCAGACAAAGCTGCCGCTCCTCTTAGGCTACTTTCACACATCAGTTTTTTGCCATCAGGTTCAATCCGGAAAAAAACGGGTAAAACGGATCCAGTACCGCATCCGTTTTTTCCCCATAGACTTGCATTGTTACCGGATTGTACCGGATGGCTTTGCGGTGCATCCGTTTTTTTTCCGGATGCGGCAAAATAAATAAATGCGGCGGCCGGAGGCAACGTAGCTTGCAACGTTTTTTTGTCCGGCTAAAAAAACGCATCGCGCCGGATCCGGCGCGATACGGCGTGTTTTACAATAGAAGCCTATGAACGCCGGATCCGGCGTAATGCGGTAAAAAACGGATGCGGCCGCTGGATCCGTTTTTGTTAACTGCGCATGCACCAATGTAATTAACAAAACGGATCCAGCCAAAAACCGGACGAAAAGGATGCAAAAACGGATGCAAACCGTATCCACCGGATCCGTTTTTTAACGGATCCGGCATAACGGATCCGTTAAAAAAACGGATCCGGTGGATACGGTTTTCACTTTTTTTTCAGGATCCGTTGGATCAGGAAAAAAAAGGACTGTGCCTGAATACAGAAAACTGATGTGTGAAAGTAGCCTTAGGCTACTTTCACACCTCCGGTTTGAGCCCTGCGGCTCAATCCGGCTGTGAAAACTATGCAACGGATGCGGCGAAAACACCGTATCCTTTGCATAAGTTTTTACATGCGGCCGTCCGTTTTTTTCCGGTTGCGGCATGCTACTGAGCATGCGCAGTGGAAAAAACCGCATGCGGCGACCGGATGCGTTTTTTTCCGCATCGCGCCGCATCCGGCCTCCATAGGTATGCATTGAAAAATGCGCCGCAGCGGCCGGATGCGGCGCGATGCGGTGTTTTTTGCCGGAGCAAAAAACGTTGCAGGGGACGTTCGATCCGGCCGCCGCATCGGCTAAATCTGCCGCATGCGGCCAAAACCGGACCGAACGCAAGCCCCTGCGGCACAATACGGCACTAATGTAAGTCTATGCAAAAAAAAACCGCCACCGGCGTTACAAAAGCCGGTGGCGGTTTTTCTGCAGAACGCCGTATTGTGCCGCAGAGCAAAAATCCGGATGTGTGAAAGCACCCTTATGGGACCAGTAGGATCAGAGCGATGGGAGGGGGGCTGCTGGTCCTGTACTGGTCACACACGCACCCCCTCACATCTATAGCGCACATGTGGGGGCCGCACCGTGTGTATGCGCTGCAGGCGCTGCGGTGACGCCGCACACACTGCTCGCTGTCTGCAGGGCCCCTTCCCCGGCTCTGCCGGCTCCGCTATCATTGGCTCCTGTCAGTGAGGAGAGATCGCGCGTTCCCCTCCTCGTCTTACATAGATGCTCGTTACCGCGGAAACGGCCATGACGAGCTCACCTGGTCGCCATTTCCATTGGCTGCAAGATCAGGCCACTGGTAGACTGTCTCCCTTAGGCCCCGCCCCCGTTGCTGAGGCTGTCACTAGGCTGGGATCAGGTGACGCGCTCGTTCACTCGCTTTGCGGCGGCGGAAGGGAGAGCTGCTCCCCGATCAGTGGCGCTTCCTGACGAGCAGTCGCCGCCGCCGCCGCCGGGCCAGTCAGCACCGATCCGCCTGCCTGTAGGTGAGTGTATACACACGGCGGCGGTGACTGGGTTCTGTTATTTTAATAAGGCATTGTATTAGACAGCCCCTAGCGTAACGGACGGGTCCTGACAGGGAGGATATAGCTGCTTAGTACAAGGAAGCTGTGAGGTCACGTCACTACAAGGTCTGAGGACGACATGGAGCGGAGGTGACAGCACCGGCTGAAGGATAGTGGTACGGAGCCCGGGAGGGGACACACCGGCGGGTAAGGGGTCAGTAGGCAGCAGGGAGGATAAACGTATCTGGTTCTGACAGGGGTGTGTGTGTATATATGCGGACATGTCATTGCTGCAACCTGTGCAGGGGCCGAAGAGGTAATGGGGCCCATTTCTACCTCTAAATCAGCTGCAATATTGCATTTTTGAGTTCTTGGGCTGCAAAGGGCCCATATATTGTTGTTGCACAGGGGCGTTTTAGTGTGTGTGTGTGTGTGTGTGTGTGTGTGTGTGTGTAAAATATATATTACACACACACACAGTATTATATTGGTTGTGTCTGGACTGTACCTGATGTATGGTACCCATCATCCGGGCACATCTTTTGGCTTCTGCTTTGTGTCTTACCGTGTCCCTGTTGTGTATATGTCGGTGCCTCCGCTGATCTACATCTTACGCCCTTTGTGCCTCCTGGGGTTTGTGGCTGCTGTAGATTTGTAGCCCCCTAGGAGGACCTTGTCCTATACAGGCTGTGGCCAGATCACCCCGCCATGTTTGCGATCACGATACACGGAACTGATGCAGGTCTCCTGGCCTGGTCTATACAGCATTGTATTTGCCTATGAGAACTGTTAAATTCAGGTTAGGAAACCTATTAATCACGGATGTGTGAATCCAGCCACACGTTCATATCTTGGAGTCTGCTAATAATACACATAAGATCACATTCACACCAGCCTTCAGACAATTCAGTTTCAGGAACAAATGAATAGATTTAATTTGAGAAAAAAATGGAATAACTGAAGCAAAATGACTGTGAAGGAAGCCACTGTATATTTGTTTCTGTTGATCATGTGTTTTCCTCAGCGCTCTATTGGGAGACCCAGACGATTGGGGTATAGCTACTGCCCTCTGGAGGCCACACAAAGCACTACATTAAAAGTGCAAGGCCCCTCCCCCTCTGGCTATACCCCCCCGTGGTATCACGGGTTCTCCAGTTTTAGCTTTGTGTGCGAAGGAGGTCAGACATTCCATGCATAGCTCCACAGATTTTAGTCAGCAGTAGCTGCTGACTGTTTCGGATGGAAGAAAAGAGGACACATATAGTGTCCCCAGCATGCTCCCTTCTCACCCCTGGATGGTGTTGTAAGGTTGAGGTACCTATTGCTGGTACAGGGCTGGAGCCTGACATGCTGTTTTCCTTCCACATCCCCTGGTAGGGCTCTGTGGAAGTGGGATCCTGCCGGCCTCTCAGCTCTGATGCCGGGCTCCATCCACAGACCCATTAGAACCTGATGGATTCGGAGCAGGAGTACGATCAGGGACAGGCCTGCATCATACAGGTACTCTGTGTCCCCGGCAGGCACAGACACACTCCGGGCTGGCTGGGTGTTGTAGTGCGCCGGGGACCGCAACGTGGAGTTGGTGTCCCTACAGATTACTGGGGGACTTTTTTGTATATGGGAACGCAGCGCCGACCCCCTCTGGACCGGGCGGCGCTGCTGTGACTTGTGGTGCGCCGGGGATCCGCCGTCCGCGCTTTTACGGCGGCGGCGGTTATAAATTTAGTCCCCGGCTTTTTGGGCCTAGGACGCCGGCAGCTCCGATTCGTTCCCGCCCCCACCCTGTCATTCAGGGTAGGGGAGAGACGCTGTTCGCTAGCAGCGACGAGGGCTGGAGCCTGATTTACATGCTCCAGCCCTCACACTAGGCACAGAGGGAAGCAGGCTTCCCGCTCTTGGCCAGGAACGCCCAGGGCCCGCCCCCCTTCCTCTCTCGAGACGCCGGCAGCCATTACATGCATGCCTGGCTGGAGGAAGGACGCAAGGCTCTGGGAGACCTGGACTAGGGGCTATCTGGCGACCACACACCCGCTTTTTAAGCGGGCGGTAAGCGATTTTTCTGTGCTGGTCCCTCTAGTGCCTCACTGTGTATCAGTGTACTGGGTACAGATATATAGATATTGTATTTCTTGCACTGTGAGGTGCGCTTCTGGCTGCATATCCCAGATCGCTCTGTGGAAGCAGCAACATGTCATCCTCAAAACGCAAGGCGGCCAAGGCAAAAAGGGCTGTGTATACTGCGTGTGCTGCATGTGGGGCTAATCTACCAGCAGGCTCCGATGACCCCCATTGTGTGCAATGCTCCGACCCGGTGCTGCTTCGCCAGCCGGAGTCAGGAGAGGTAGCGACCCAGGCTGAGACGCTTGTAAGTTCTGCCCCGGTGACAGGGACAGACTTTGCAGTTTTTGCTGATAGTATGTCTGTCTCTATGGCAAAAATACTTGAAACCTTGCAATCTATGCATGGGGCTCAGTCTCTGGGCACGGCGAGGCCTCTGTCCTCAGGTCCCCCTTACTTGGAATGTATCCAGCCCACAGGGGGGTCCCCGGCTTCACAGGCCGAGGATTATGACTCAGATGATGGCCCCAGCCACCCTAAGCGAGCTCGCTGGGAAAGACCCTCGACGTCTTCACACTGCTCAGGGTCTCAGCACAATCAGTCTCCCTGTGATGTGTCTGATGAGAGTGATCAGGAATCCACTCCTGGAACCCCTCTCAACCTGGATACCCCGGATGGGGATGCCATGGTGAACGACCTTATCTCGGCCATCAATAGGCTGTTGGATATTTCTCCCCCAGCCCCTTCAGCAGAAGAGGCGGCTGCGGAGCAGGAGAAGTTTCGTTTCCTTTATCCCAAGCGTAAATTGAGTGCTTTGTTAGATCACTCTGACTTCAGAGAATCAATCCAGAAGCACGACGCTCACCCAGAAAGGCGTTTCTCTAAACGATCTAAAGATACGCGTTTCCCTTTCCCCCCTGAGGTGGTCAAGCGCTGGACACAGTGTCCAAAGGTAGACCCCCCGATTTCCAAACTTGCAGCTAGATCCATAGTTGCAGTGGAGGATGGCGCTTCACTTAAAGATGCCAATGACAGACAGATGGACCTTTGGTTAAAATCTGTCTATGAAGCTATCGGCGCGTCGTTTGCTCCGGCATTCGCAGCCGTATGGGCACTCCAGGCTATTTCAGCTGGCTTAGCAAAAGTGGATGCTATCATGCATCCAGCAGTGCCGCAAGTGGCGCACCTTACCACGCAGATGTCGGCGTTTGCGTCTTACGCTATCAATGCGGTCCTAGAATCTACCAGTCGCACCTCAATGGCGTCCGCCAATTCGGTAGTTTTGCGCAGAGCCTTGTGGTTAAAGGACTGGAAAGCAGATGCTGGTTCCAAAAAATGTTTAACCAGTTTGCCTTTGTCTAGAGATAGACTGTTTGGCGAGCCATTGGCTGACATCATTAAGCAGTCCAAGGGTAAAGACTCCTCTTTACCACAACCCAGAACATCCAAACCTCAGCAGAAAAAGTGGCAGCAGAGGTTTCAGTCCTTTCGGGGTTCGGGCAAGACACCATTTACCTCGTCCAAAGGGACTCAGAGGACGCAAAGAAACTCAGATTCGTGGCGGACTCACACACGCCCCAAGAAAGCAAATGGAGGTACCGCTTCCAAAGCGGCTACCTCATGACTTCCAGCCCCCCCCCTCCGCATCGCCGGTCGGGGGCAGGCTCTCCCGCTTTTCCGGCATTTGGATGTCACAGGTCAAAGACCGGTGGGTGACGGACATTTTGTCTCGCGGGTACAGAATCGAGTTCAATTCTCGTCCTCCAGCTCGGTTCTTCAGAACCTCCCCACATCCAGACCGAGCAGATGCTCTGCTGCAGGCGGTGGATTCCCTAAAAGCGGAAGGAGTGGTGATCCCAGTCCCTCCTCAGGAACAAGGGCAAGGGTTTTACTCCAATCTCTTTGTGGTTCCAAAAAAGGACGGCTCGTTCCGTCCTGTTCTGGACCTAAAACGGCTCAACAAACATGTGCACGCCAGGAGGTTCCGGATGGAAACTCTCCGCTCTGTCATTGCCTCAATGTCCAGAGGAGACTTCCTTGCCTCAATAGACATCAAAGATGCTTATCTCCACGTGCCAATTGCTACAGAACATCAACGTTTTCTACGTTTTGTGATAGGAGACGACCATTTTCAGTTCGTAGCTCTGCCATTTGGTCTGGCGACAGCCCCACGGGTCTTCACCAAGGTCATGGCGGCGGTGGTAGCAGTCTTGCACTCTCAGGGACACTCGGTGATCCCTTACCTAGACGACTTATTGGTCAAAGCTCCCTCTCAGGAGGCATGTCAGCACAGCCTGAATGCTACGCTGGAGACTCTACAGTCTTTCGGATGGATCATAAACTTTCCAAAGTCGATCCTATCACCGACTCAGTCACTAACGTATCTTGGCATGGAGTTTCATACTCTAGCAGCGATAGTGAAGCTGCCGCTGAACAAGCAGCGGTCACTACAGACAGGGGTGCAATCTCTCCTGCAGGGCCAGTTGCATCCCTTGCGGCGTCTCATGCATTTCCTAGGGAAGATGGTGGCAGCCATGGAAGCAGTTCCCTTTGCGCAGTTTCATCTGCGCCCACTTCAATGGGACATTCTCCGCCAATGGGACGGGAAGTCAACGTCCCTGGACAGGAAAGTCTCGCTTTCCCAGACGGCCAAGGACTCTCTACAATGGTGGCTCCTTCCCACCTCATTATCTCAGGGAAGATCCTTCCTGCCCCCATCCTGGGCAGTAGTTACGACAGATGCGAGTCTGTCGGGGTGGGGAGCAGTGTTTCTCCACCACAGGGCTCAGGGGACGTGGACTCCGCAGGAGTCCACCCTTCAGATCAATGTTCTGGAAATCAGAGCAGTGTATCTTGCCCTACTAGCCTTCCAGCAGTGGCTGGAAGGAAAGCAGATCCGAATCCAATCGGACAACTCCACAGCGGTGGCATACATCAACCACCAAGGAGGGACGCGCAGTCGGCAAGCCTTCCAAGAAGTCCGGCGCATTCTAATGTGGGTGGAGGACAGAGCATCCACCATATCCGCGGTTCACATCCCAGGCGTAGAAAACTGGGAAGCAGACTTCCTCAGTCGCCAGGGCATGGACGCAGGGGAATGGTCCCTTCACCCGGACGTGTTTCAGGAAATCTGTCGCCGCTGGGGAGTGCCGGACGTCGACCTAATGGCATCCCGGCACAACAACAAGGTCCCGGCATTCATGGCGAGGTCGCGCGATCAAAGAGCTCTGGCGGCAGACGCCTTGGTTCAAGATTGGTCGCAGTTTCAGCTCCCTTACGTGTTTCCGCCTCTGGCGCTCTTGCCCAGAGTGCTACGCAAGATCAGATCCGAGTGCAGCCGCATCATACTCGTCGCTCCAAACTGGCCGAGGAGGTCGTGGTATCCGGATCTGTGGCATCTCACGATCGGTCGACCGTGGTCACTGCCAGACCGACCAGACTTACTGTCCCAAGGGCCGTTTTTCCATCAGAATTCTGCGGCCCTGAACCTGACTGTGTGGCCATTGAGTCCTGGATCCTAGCATCTGCAGGATTATCTCAAGGAGTCGTTGCCACAATGAGACAAGCTAGAAAGTCGAATTCTGCTAAGATCTACCACAGAACGTGGAAGATTTTCTTATCCTGGTGCTCGGCCCAGGGAGTGTCTCCCTGGCCATTTGCATTACCCAAGTTTCTTTCTTTCCTGCAATCGGGGTTAGAAAAGGGCTTGTCGCTCAGCTCCCTTAAAGGGCAAGTTTCGGCACTATCCGTGTTTTTTCAGAAGCGTCTAGCACGTCTTCCTAAGGTGCGCACGTTCCTGCAGGGGGTCTGTCATATTGTGCCCCCGTACAAGCGACCGTTAGATCCATGGGATCTGAACAGGGTACTAGTTGCTCTCCAGAAGCCGCCCTTCGAGCCTCTGAAGGAAGTTTCCTTTTCTCGGCTGTCGCAGAAAGTGGCGTTTCTTGTTGCCATCACATCGCTTCGGCGAGTGTCTGAGCTGGCAGCTCTGTCATCCAAGGCTCCCTTCCTGGTGTTCCACCAGGACAAGGTTGTGCTGCGCCCCATTCCGGAGTTTCTTCTAAGGTCGTATCCTCTTTTCATCTTAATCAGGATATTTCCTTGCCTTCTTTTTGCCCTCATCCGGTTCACCGGTATGAAAAGGACTTACGTTTGCTAGATCTGGTGAGAGCACTCAGAATCTACATTTCCCGCACGGCGCCCATACGCCGTTCCGATGCACTTTTTGTCCTTGTCGCTGGTCCGCGCAAGGGGTTGCAGGCTTCTAAAGCCACCCTGGCTCGATGGATCAAAGAACCAATTCTAGAGGCCTACCGTTCTGCGGGGCTTCCGGTTCCTTCAGGGCTAAAAGCCCACTCAACCAGAGCCGTGGGTGCGTCCTGGCATTACGTCACCAGGCTTCGGCTCAACAGGTGTGCCAGGCAGCTACCTGGTCCAGTCTGCACACTTTCACCAAGCATTATCAGGTGCATACCTATGCTTCGGCGGATGCCAGCTTAGGTAGAAGAGTCCTGCAGGCGGCAGTGACACCCCCATAGGGGAGGGCTGTTTTGCAGCTCTAACATGAGGTATTTATTTACCCACCCAGGGACAGCTTTTGGACGTCCCAATCGTCTGGGTCTCCCAATAGAGCGCTGAAGAAGAAGGGAATTTTGTTACTTACCGTAAATTCCTTTTCTTCTAGCTCTTATTGGGAGACCCAGCACCCGCCCTGTTGTCCTTCGGGATGTTTTTTTGTTGTTTGCGGGTACACATGTTGTTCATGTTGAACGGTTTTTTCAGTTCTCCGATGTTATTCGGAGTTAATTTGTTTAAACCAGTTATTGGCTTCCTCCTTCTTGCTTTGGCACTAAAACTGGAGAACCCGTGATACCACGGGGGGGTATAGCCAGAGGGGGAGGGGCCTTGCACTTTTAATGTAGTGCTTTGTGTGGCCTCCAGAGGGCAGTAGCTATACCCCAATCGTCTGGGTCTCCCAATAAGAGCTAGAAGAAAAGGAATTTACGGTAAGTAACAAAATTCCCTTCTTTTCTTAAAGGGAACCTGTCATCAGAAATTTAGCTATAAACCTAAAAGTTCCCCCTTCTGCAGCTCCTGGGCGTTCTAGCAAGGTTCCTCTAGTTTTTCTGGCCCCTTTTATACCAAAATAAACACTTTATAAAGTTGTACCTTTTTCGTATGTAAATTTCGTAAATCATCCATGGGGGCGGGCTGCCTGGTGTCCGTTACTGTCCTCCTGCCGATTTACGCTGCCCCCGAACGCTGAATTTCAAACCTCAGGACGCCGCCCGGGGTCCCGCGCATGCGCTGTGCGACTGTAGCGGGACTGTGCACTGTGTGCACGTGTGACCGCTGGTGACGTTTTGCGCAGGCACGAGGTTATGGGCGGTGCTGTGAGTGTCATCAGCAAGTGCCGCCCATAACCTCGTGACCGCACTTTCTCCTCTTCCTCTCAGATGCTCGCCGCGTCTCCCCGTTAGCTATGGTGTCCTGCTCCGTCCGCTCCTCCCATCTATTTCCTGCTGCAGGGCAAGATGGGAAGGAGGTGACGTCGGTCATCTGGCCAGCGAGCGCTTGCGCAGAACGCTGGAGGAAGAGGGGAAAGTGCGGTCACGAGGTTATGGGCGGCACTTGCTGATGGCACTCACAGCACCGCCCATAACCTCGTGCCTGCGCAAAACGTCACCAGCAGTCGCACAGCACATGCGCGGGACCCCGGGCGCCCAGGGGCAGCATCCTGAGGTTTGAAATTCAGCGTTCGGGGGCGGCGTAAATCGGCAGGAGGACAGTAACGGACACCAGGCAGCCCGCCCCCATGGATAATTTACGAAATTTACATACGAAAAGGTACAACTTTATAAAGTGTTTTATTTTGGTATAAAAGGGGCCAGAAAAACTAGAGGAAGCTTGCTAGAATGCAGCCCAGGAGCTGCAGAAGGGGAACTTTTAGGTTTATAGCTAAATTTCTGATGACAGGTTCCCTTTAAAGCAGTACATCAGCGGTTTGTTTGTCTTTCAGCGATGGAGTGGTGCTTTTAATCTGAGGTCTCTGGTCCCGACTAATACTCCCTCTCCTGCGTCTTCACCTTTTATCAACTCCAAAACCACAGAGCCATCTTGTGTCCATAACTACTGACAGGTCAGAAGTTATGTCACTAGATGTCAGTGCATCTCTATGACAGACAGAACAAGGCTTTCATAGATGTGTATTGAGTTGTGACTTCTGGCACGCTTCATGAAACACTGGAGCTGCTGGCAGTTCACAAACTCCTTGTGACTGATGGGAACGGCACCGATAAAAGGTGAAAACGCTAGAGGGTGAGTATAAGGCCAGGGGCAGGGACCTTAGATTAAAAGCACAATTACAGTGCTTGGAAAAAATTGTGGAGTGGTGTTTTAAGTTGTAAGAACATGACATAACATTGCAGTACCTGTGATATTCAGTGGGACGCACTGCTTGTGTTAGTTATGCAGCGGATTTGTTTTTTCTACTATCCTAATAATGGAAGAAACTAATTTAATGTCCGAACACTGTGAACCCAGTCTAACACTTGTGTTACTACCCAGTGTGAGCCAATCACGGTAACACTGCCACCTGATCTGGAGGATGCCAGCTGCTCGGCCTACAGGAGGGCGCTGTGCCCAAACTGCCAGACGTGCTGAGCAGGTGGCATCCTCTTGTAGTCCGTTTGTGGTCACCGGCAGGAGATAATGCGGCCTCGTCATGTAACATTGTCTTGTATTAAATAGACGAGCCTTTGGATTATACCCCACTGTTCACATGGCACAGACCTTATGGCTCATAACCATAAACCTTGAGGTTACTAATATTTTTGTATTTACATATATATAAAAAAAATTGGAAAAACTAATTTTAGTTCTACTTTCCGTGTTTATTTCTGATGTGTGTTCTACTCATTTTGTTACACGTTCATCTTATATAGGATCACGGATACAAACCCCAGGATTTTTTTCTATTATTGCCATTATTATGTTTCTTTTGTGCAACTGTATAAAAAAAATTCAGTGGGGTTTGAAAGATGCCTAAGGCTATGTGCGCACGTTGCGTAATTACATGCAGTTACGCTGCACTTTGTAGCGCAGCGTAACTGCATGTGTCCTGCGTCCCCTGCACAGTCTATGAAGATTATGCAGGAGCCGTGCGCACGTGGCGTCTTAGAGCGCAGCGCTTCGGCTGCTGCCCGAAGCGCGCGTTCTAGGAAGTGACATGTCACTACTTCCGTGCGCTTTGCCTGCAGCCCCTGTTCTGTCTATGGGAGGAGCTGCAGGCAGAGCGCATGGAATCGGCTTTTTTTTTTTTTCACTACGGACATTTTCTGCAGCGATTTGAAGCGCACGTGTGCTCTTCAGATCGCTGCAGAAATTACTGCAGTGACTGTACGCAACGTGCGCACATAGCCTGAAGCTTACTTAGGCTATGTTCACACACTGCGTTTTTTACCTGCGTTTTGGGTCCGTTTTTGCTGCAGAAATTTCTTGAGAAATTCTTGTAACCTTTCTGCAGACATTCCCCAGCAAAACCTATGGCAAAAAAAATTAGCTGTGCACACACTGCGTTTTTTTCTTAAGAATTCTTTCTGTAGATTTTCTTAAGAAAAAGAATGAGCATGTCACTTCTTTTCTGCAGCTAACTGCGTTTTTTGCCATAGATAATTGGCACAATAACGCAGGGAGCAACCAGCGGTAAAAACGCACCAAAAACGCACCGAAAACGCGGCAAAAAACGCAGGTGCGTTTTTGGTGCGTTTTTTAACACAGGTGCACTCTTAAGAAATTTCTTAAGAAAAATCATTTTTCTAGTGTGAACATAGCCTTAAAGTAAAGAACAAGAGGAACTAAAGTTCCTCTTGTTGTTTACATATATACAGAAGTGACGTGGATACATTGTACGTATGAGGTATACTTAGGCTATGTTCACACACTGCGTTTTTTTATCCGCGTTTTTGGTGCGTTTTTGCTGCAGAAATTTCTTGAGAAATTCTTGTAACCTTTCTGCAGACATTCCCCAGCAAAACCTATGGCAAAAAAAATTAGCTGTGCGCACACTGCGTTTTTTTTCTTAAGAAAATTCTTTCAGTAGATTTTCTTAAGAAACAGAATGAGCATGTCACTTCTTTTCTGCAGCCAACTTCGCTATTTGCCATAGATAATGGCACAATAACGCAGGGAGCAACCAGCGGTAAAAACGC
Organism: Anomaloglossus baeobatrachus; assembly: GCF_048569485.1. NCBI lineage: Eukaryota > Metazoa > Chordata > Amphibia > Anura > Aromobatidae > Anomaloglossus > Anomaloglossus baeobatrachus. The sequence goes on from NC_134353.1 coordinate 852,964,065, forward strand.
CCTTTAATCGCGGTAAGAACGCACCAAAACCGCACCAAATCGCGGTAAAAACGCAGGTGCGTTATTGGTGCGTTTTTTAACGCAGGTGTGCTAATCCTTCACTCTCAAGAAATATCTTAAGAAAAATCTTTTTTTCTAGTGTGCACATAGCCAAGATGTTTGGGGCATATCTCGGATCTGGAGAGCAGAGCTGGTCAAGGAGACTGGTAACTAATGTGCCAGTAATCTGCAATTACCTCATATCTTTATAGGGCGCTTACTATTGTTTTTTTTCCATTATGTTGTCCATCCCTGAGTTTACTATAACTTAGCCCTGTATGAGGGGTTTACATGGTATTGTGTATTTTATGTCTTCATGTCCTGTATCTGATTGAAACGTTTTCTACAATAAATAAAATTCGGTCTTATTCAAAAACATTTGGTGTACTATTGCTGTATGCTGGGGCATTCACGCTCGTGGGCTTGCAGTCACGCTCGTGGGCTTGCAGTCACCTTTTTGGCCCAAAGAAGACCATTACAATTAAAGACCTTTGATAGGTGGAGATTTTGGATTGGGGCCAGTAATCTTCATATTAAGCCACTGGCTGTATAGAAGTGTCTTGGTACAAACAAACTCTCCCTTTTGACACTTAGGCCTTGTGCGCACTAGGCGTTTTTGCCGCGTTTTTAGCGGCGTTTTTTACCGCGTTTTTGTGCTGAAAACGCAGTGACGTTGCTTCCCCAGCAATGTTTATGGGTTTTCAGAAGTGCTGTCCTCACACAGCATTTTTTTTTTAGCTGCGTTTTTGTGGTGACCACAAAAACGCAGCATGTCAATTATTTCTGCGTTTTCCACTGCGTTTTTCACTCATTGAATTCAATGAGATGTTAAAAACGCAATGAAAAACGCATATAGCCGCGTTTCTATGACTAAAAACGCAGCTATAAACGCAAGGGGTGGGCACTACAGTGACGTGTACAGGAAGAGGATTCCTTCTGTTGGTAAACACAGAAGCATGAATCCTCCCGGTACCGTCACCGCTGCGTCCACCTCCCGTCCGGTGCATGTCAGCTCCGTGCGGCGCCATGTCTGGGCGGGAGGTGGAGGCAGCGGCGAAAATCAAAGTGAACAGTAGAAAAAAAAAATGTCATATACTCACCTGTCTGCAGGGTCCCGGTGCCATGCCCGCTCCCAGCTCCTGTCCCGGAACCGCCGCTCTGGCTGTGTGCAGTCTCCCCGGGGCAGGACCTTGCTTGCAGGACCTGGCGGTGGATCACCTGATGCAGTCACCTGACGCATCAGCTGATCGCGGTGTCGCCGGCTTTTTCGCGCCCGGCCGGCTATCAGCTGATCCTGCCGTCAGGGGACTTCATCAGCTGATTACCGGCAGCTGCTGCAGCGATCGGACAGGATCAGACTCCTGTCCAATCGATCGCTCCAGGAGCTGCCGGTAATCAGCACAGCACATAAGTGAGTATTATTTTTTTCTACTGATGCATCAGCTGATTGTATAATCGGCTTTTATACAATCAGCTGATGTGTCATGTGATTCAGGCAATTGATCCTGACACATCATCTGATCGCTTTGCTTTCCAGCAAACCGATCAGATGATATTGGATCCGGATTGGACGGCGTTGGACCCTGACCCAGGATTACTGCGGAGGGGGTTCTTTATTTCAATAAAGATGGAGTCACTAATTGTGTTGTGTTTTTATTTCTAATAAAAATATTTTTCTGTGTGTTGTGGTTTTTTTTTTTTTATCATTACTAGAAATTCATGGTGGCCATGTCTAATATTTTCGTGACACCATGAATTTCGGGCCTAGGGCTAGCTGATAATATACAGCTAGCCCTAACTCCATTATTACCTAGCTCGCCACCCGGCTTCAGGGCAGCTAGAAGAGTTGGATACAGCGCCAGAAGATGGCGCTTCTATGAAAGCGCCATTTTCTGGGGTGGCTGCGGACTGCAATTCGCAGTGGGGG